>NC_079213.1:64234688-64245817 GCF_029633865.1 Lampris incognitus
GTGAGTGTGTGTGTGTGTGAGAGAGAGAGCGAGAGAGAGCGAGAGCGAGAGAGAGAGAAAAATATGTTTTTGTAAAATAAATCTCATTTACTCTATGAGCTGATATTCAATTCAATTCAGCTTTCATTCCAGGCTCATCTTAGCAGAGGCCCATATCAAAAAGAGAAGAAAAGAAACAGCACAAGACAAGGGCAGATACATGGAACATAATAATGTCACAGGGGCAGAAACATTTGTCCATCTAATAGTTAACATAGAGGCGGCTGTGCAAATGTCTCCCCATAGGTGATGAGAAACAAGTATAACTCGACTGATACTGTCAATGTTATTGTGGTTTTAACCAACAGGGTTGGTTAAAACCACAATAACATAATTTTCCGACTTGTCTGGACGGCGCATAAAATAATACACAATTGTTTCTAAACAGTGCTTGACAGGTAGGTATACTAACATTAACAAACATCTGGCTAGCATTGGGACATATTGGCACATGAAGCCATAGCTGCATAGCATCGTTACGTGCCAAGGGAGCAGTATACAGAAGCATACAAAAAGCGCTGCACAGCGAGGCTGTTTGACATCGATAGTGCACATATAAAACGGGTACGTAGCAACACGTTAGCCTGGGCACACAATTTGCAACGTTGTCTATGGATTTATCTTGTCATCCGCTAGAGCTTCTGTAATATAGTTACCGAGGTATTTGGTCTCATTGCACACCTTAACAGTATTACTGCCCAGATCAGGAAACACTAATTCTCTATCCTCTTTAGTACATCTTACAATCATAATATTGCTCTTTTTTTTTTTGCATATCGGATGTCAAATTCTGCACCATACTGGGAACGTGTCTGCGATAACAGTTGTAACCCCAGCAAACAGCCGTATCATCTGCATACACAAGATGGTTAACGACAGTGTTTCTGATAACACAACCAGTTTTATACTCATTCAGCTGCTTCGACAAGTCACCCCTGTACACGTTGAACGGGAAAGGAGATAAAGTCCCACCCTGTCTGACCCCATTGCCAACATAGGAAAGAGCGGATACAGCGTTGCCCCATTTAACCTGCAGAGTCTATCAGCTTACCAAGAAAGCTAAAATTCCGAGTATAATCTTGGGTACACCTCTTTGGCACATTTTACTATTTCCTTTAGGGCTAAAAAAAAAACACATACCTGTGCCGTGTTTATGCTTAAAGCCAAACTGATCATCACTGGTATGAAAGTACATTTCAGCAAAATTCTCTCCAACCCTTGAGAAAGGATGCTAGCTAGAGCGATCAGTCTACAGTCATCTTTGCTGTTTATTTTACCAGCTTTCTCTTCGATAACTGAAACAACACTGACAGCATGGAAACCGACAACATACCGTGAGGGAAAAATCCAGTCAAGCCGGGATCAGACCACACGGTATTTTTGTCTTTCACGGTGGTCACCATGTCAGATTAGGCCATCATAGCGCCATAAATTCTTGCCCTGGCAACATCACAAGTACCATGACCCCGGCAAATCAAATCATCGTATGCCGCCTTTCACGATCTTGTGCGAGTTCATAGGTCGTCGGGCAGAAGGGACAAGACATTGCCAATCATGGCTACGGAAACGCTGCGTGGGATGCTGCATGGCGGTCTTGTGTCCCGAAACGAAGAAGAAAAGAAAGAACAAATGGTTGTAGGCCGTGCTGTTCAGGCTAGTGCTACTGGGGAATGCTAACCTAGCATAGCTTAACCAGCTACTCACCGGGTTGCTGAAGTGCCTCATCTATCGCTCCCCAACACTGAGCCAATACTTTTCGACTCTGTCATGGTCCTCCCTCGAAAAGTCCTGCAGGGGTATCAAAAGGCCTGCAGGGGTATTAAAAGGCCCCCAGGGGTATTAAAAGGGCTGCAGGAGTATTAAAAGGCCCGCAGGAGTATTGAAAGGCCCGCAGGAGTATTAAAAGGCCCGCAGGGGTATTAAAAGGCCCGCAGAGGTATTAAAAGAGCTGCAGGAGTATTAAAAGGCCCGCAGGGATATTAAAAGGCCCGCAGGGATATTAAAAGGCCCGCAGGGGTATTAAAAGGCCCGCAGGGGTATTAAAAGGCCCGCAGGGGTATTAAAAGGTCCGCAGGAGTATTAATAGGCCCGCAGGGGTATTAAAAGGCCCGCAGGAGTATAAAAAGGCCCGCAGGGGTATCAAAAGGCCCGCAGGGGTATCAAAAGGCCCGCAGGGGTATTAAAAGGCCCGCAGGGATATTAAAAGGCCCGCATGGGGTATTAAAAGTCCTGCAGGGGTATTAAAAGGCCTCCAGGAGTTTTAAAAGGCCTGCATGGGGTATTAAAAGTCCTGCAGGGGTATTGTTGCCACTGCTCAGCGAACCTTTCCTCGGTTTCGTCCTTCCACCTGACAGCAGCAACAGCCACATCGCGTTTTCTTTGCCATGTTTACATATCCATCCATCCATCCAACCATCCATCCATTAACCCAACTGCTTATCCTGCTGTCAGGGTCGCGGCGATGCTGGAGCCTATCCCAGCAGTCACTGGGCAGCAGGCGGGAAGACACCCTGGACAGGCTAACAGGAGCCCCCCCCCACACACACACACACACCTAGAGACAATTTAGTAGGGCCGATTCACCTGACCTACATGTCTTTGGACTGTGGGGGGCAACCAGAGCACCCGGGTATGACGAGCCCTTTTAATATTTATAGACGAGATATCCGCAATGACGTAGTTACAGATATCTGCAACGTCTCGCTAATAAATGTTAAGAGGGCTCGTCATACCCGCAGGAAACCCACGCAGACAACATGCAAAGTCCACAAAGAGGACGACCTACAAGGATGGACTTACCCCCGGGGCCCGAACCCAGAACCTTCTTGCTGTGAGGCGGCCGCGCCAACCACTGCGCCACCGTGCATCAGAAAGCACACGGTCATCCTATTGGTCAACGTCAAGGAAGACGTCATAGGAGTCGTCAGACTAGGCAGGAAAACACTAACAAATCTGACACGCTCTTCGCCAGGGTGTCGCGGGGCGACCACTGCTCTTCGGTCATGGCACACAACGCGGGGTAAACACAGCCGCTCGTCGTTGCCGACGTTCATAATCGGACCCGACGCTGGAAATCGTGTCACAAGTCTGATCCCGTCATCATGCCGCATAATGCCGGGATCATGTCTTGTTCTGTATTCAGTGGACACAGAATAGAATAGAACTTCCCTGGCTCCTTCCTTGGAGTTTACTAAGAGCTATATCGCTGGCGAAGCTCAATGTGCTCTACGGGATAGCCAGGACAGGCTTCACAAGACCACACAATGGGTGAACCGGCTGCCTTCGCTTGACTTGCTGATGGCCCAACATAATACAGAGACACTGCAGGTGGCGCTGTTTCGTATTTCCAGCAGCGCGCGTGCGCGCGCACACACACACACACAGCGCGAGCAATAAGGAAGGGGGGGGTGACTGACTCGGTCCATCTCTTCATTCACTTGAGGAGCGATCTATTACTGCTCTGTCTCTCTCTCTCTCTCTCTCTCTCTCTCTCTCTCTCTCTCTCTCTCTCTCTCTCGCTCTCTGTCTCTGTCTCTCTCTCCCTCTCTCTCTCTCTCTCTGTCCCTCTCGCTCTCTCTCGCTCTATGTCTCTCTCTCGCTCTCTCTCTCTCTCTCTCTCTGTCGCTCTCTCTCTCTCTCTCTCTCTCTCTCTCTCTCTCTCTCTCTCTCTCTCTCTCTCTCTCTCTCTCTGTCGCTCTCTGTCTCTCATTTGCTTTCACACGCGGTTTTTTCCTCCAGTAGTAAAAGGGGATTGATTTGCCAGCTCCTCTCCTCGCCAGCTCCATTTGAGAAACTTCTGTTGTCACAGCGGACTTGTCTCTTTGTGTTCCCTCTCCCAATACACGTTTCCTTGAATGCGCTAATCCCCATGATCATGGAAGCAGTGGACTACATAGACCGGGAATGAGGGACGCTACCAGCGACTGACTGAGACACCTGCTCCTTTCCCTTTTCTTTTTTTTCTGTCCTTCTTTCTTGCTTTCACCCCCCCCCCATCCCCCGGTGTTCTGTTGTGACTGGTACCTGGAACGGTTCCGTTGATCTGGACACCGGCAGCAGCACCGAGGAGCGGCGAGCTAGCCTAGCCGGTGATCGCAGCTCTCCACCCCGCAGAGATCCGAGACAGGACTGCCTCTGCCGTACAGACTGCCTCGGGTGCATTCTCCCAACCCCTTGCCCTCACCTGCAAACCAGAATTTGCGGTTTGCTACTTGGGACGCGCTCATTTTCTCGCGACAGGTTAAATTCAACGCAAAACTGGATCACGCCGAGGAGCGGTCTTAGTCGGGGATCTGTTGCACGCTGGGAACCTCTTTAGGGACCTCCAAGACATCCCGGTCGAGGTGTGTACAGGGTTCTCGTCAAATCCAGCGAGGGTCCCGCTGACCGCGCTCCCCTGTTTGCGGACTACACACCAGCCCCATCATGTACCTGCTGGCGGTTCTGCACCTTTTCTTGTGTTTTTCTGCGGTCCCGGTGAACGGGGCGGACAACGGGAGCAGCAAAGCCCGGAGCTGCACCGAGCTGCGGCAGTTCTACACGGGGAAGGGGTTCACGCTGACCGGGGTACCCCAGACGGAAATATCCGGTAGGTACAGAAGACAGGTCCCGTGCGGGTTTCCTGCGCGAAGCTTGTTTTCGGTCGTCTTCCATTTCCCAGGAGGTTCGCTGCGTTGACGGTGTTACAGGTCCGCGCTTGGGCGCAGACATTCGCGCTGGACAAGCGTGAACAGGGCGCGAGCTTGATCGCTTTTATTGTCTCTTGTGCTTTTTATTATTATTATTATTATTATTATTATTATTATTAATATTGTGGTGTAGTCTAGTTTTGACTTTTTACTCTGTAAGCATGTTGATGGGACGGGTGTCCCTGGCAGGCTGGGTGTCTTCTACAGTCATTTCTGTGGGCACTTCCATTGTCTGCTGGGGGGCACGGCTGCAGGTGGGCGCTCCTCCCCGTGTGCCGTGTTCTGGGCACGGTGTTGGTCAGCAGCGGCAGCACAGAGCCGGGTCCGGGTTTACCCGCGCCATCTGTCGTGGTCCTTTAAATGGCTGTAGCGGGTTTTGCTGCTCTGGTCTGTTTGCAGGCATTTTTCATTGTCTCAGCTGCAGTCTGCAAAGGTGTGTGTGTGTGTGTGTGTGTGTGTGTGTGTGTGTGTGTGTGTGCGCGCGCGTGTGCGCGCGCGTGTGCCTGTGCCTGCGTGCCCGTGTGTGTGTGCGTGTGTGTGCGCGCGCGTGTGCTTGTGGCTGCGTGCCCGTGTCCGTGTGTGTGTGTGTGTGTGTGTGTGTGTGTGTTGTACACGAAGCAAAATATGCTGAAATGGCCTGTTTTATTATTTACATATGGTGTTGGTCAGTTACAAATGTCCTACCTAGTCTGGGCTATGAGCAATTATAACAATAAGGTCTATCAGACTCTGAGAAGAGTATAATAGCAAATGCACACATTTTCACTGTAGAATGACTTATTCTATTCTGTTCTGTTCTGTTCTGTTCTATTCTGTTCTGTTCTACACTTTCAATCAATCACTCAGCTCCTCACACACTTCGCCGTCAAATTAGCCAGCTAGTCATTCAGTAAGTCTGTCATGAAGCAAGCCAGTCAACAATTCAAAGACAATTAGTCGGTCAGTAAGACAGCCCATCAGTCAGCCTGACAGCCGTCAGTCAGGTGGCCAGCCATCAGTCAGTCGGCCAGCCATCAGTCAGGTGGCCAGCAGTCAGTAAGGTGGCCAGCCATCAGTCAGGTGGCCAGCAGTCAGTCAGGTGGCCAGCCATCAGTCAGGTGGCCAGCAGTCAGTAAGGTGGCCCGCCATCAGTCGGGTGGCCAGCAGTCAGTAAGGTGGCCAGCCATCAGTCAGGTGGCCAGCAGTCAGTAAGGTGGCCAGCCATCAGTCAGGTGGCCAGCAGTCAGTCAGGTGGCCAGCCATCAGTCAGGTGGCCAGCGGTCAGTCAGGTGGCCAGCCATCGAGACGTCCCAGGTGAGTGCTGGCCCTCTGGTTTCTTGCTATGGGACAGTTTTCCATAAGTACTGACTGAACCGTCTTGGCCCTTGGCAGTTCCAAATGGGGATTCAAATATTGAATTGTCCCCCCTTTTAAGGCAAGCATCCCCCCCTCTCTTTATCTCGCTGTCTCCCTTTCTCCAGCTCACCGTTTCTGTCGCTCACGCTTTCTTTTGCCTGTCACTCAAAGATGGAAAGAAGACGGCTGACCCTCAGAGAGCACATACGACAGAGACAGGAGGGGTTGAGCTGTGTGTTGGATTTGTGTGTGTTTGATTTTGAAGGTCACATCGTGTCGTCTCAATGCTAATGATCTTGCAAGGGCGGATGAGCTGGTAATTGCTGTACGTGTCTCCGTGGGTGGGTGGGTAATTGTGAGACGTAAACAGACAGAGAGGGATGGAGAACACGAGGGACAGACAGACAAATGGAAGAAAGAGGGAGAGAGGTGGAGAAAGCGAGAGAGAGAGAGAGAGAGGAAGTGAGATAGTGTGTGTTTGAGAGAGAGAGAGAGAGAGAGAGAGAGAGAGAGAGAGAGAGAGAGAGAGAGAGAGAGAGAGAGAGAGAGAGAGAGAGAGAGAGAGAGAGAGAGAGAGAGAGAGAGAGAGAGACAGAGACAGAGACAGAGAGAGACAGAGACAGAGACAGAGAGAGAGAGAGAGAGAGAGAGAGAGGAAGTGAGACTGTTTGGGAGAAGAGAGGGAGAGGGAGACAGGGTGTTTTAGAGAGAGTGAGTCATTTGGGGTCTCTGTCGCATCCTGCTGTCTGAGAAACAGCTGTGGAAGCGACCAGACGTGACACCCTCCCTCCCTTTCCATTAAAAACTCATCTTTTATTGACAGATGAAAAACACAACGCTTCAGTCACTTGGACCTTGATCCGCTCCAGTTATTTGGGCAGACGCAGTCCTTCCACTCCCAGAACTCATTAAAACCCACACAGCCAGGGACAGCAAGATGGCTCCGGCAGCTTCACCTGGATCAGGAGAGCTCTTCTTCTAAACTGCCGCGGGTGCATTCTCCCAACCCCTTGCCCTCACCTGCAAACCAGAATTTGCGGTTTGCTACTTGGGACGCGCTCATTTTCTCGCGACAGGTTAAATTCAGCGCAAAACTGGATCACGCCGAGGAGCGGTCTTAGTCGGGGATCTGTTGCACGCTGGGAACCTCTGGCTAAATTGGCCTGTTCCGCTCAAAGAAACAGGCTCTTCGGTACCCCTGTCATGCCAGGACCCACCAGATTCCAGGAGCTGTACTGAAGACCCGGAGCAGCGGTAGTGGAGGAGTAAAGGTTTTAGGGCAATGCTGCTACGTTAGATACCTTAAAACACAAACATGCGTCATAAAAAGTCATATTTTGTACAAAATGTGTCATTTTGGTTGAAAACAGCAATTTTCCTGATTCTGGTTGAACTGGTAAGTGACGTATCTGTGTCGTCAGCATACACTTAAACACAGTTGCCTCACTTAACCATGACCGAACCCCAACCTTTCACCTGGCCAATCCCTAAATTTCACCTTAAAGCTAAGCGCCGTAACTGTAGCCGGGGCACGGTTTGCAATGCGCAAATTGGGGGGGGGGCAATCCGCATTGCACGACATTTTCAAGTCGCGGCGGCCATTTTTAAGCCGGGGAAACACCGGGGAAAGACAGCGTCGCACGTTTCATGACTAACTTTTGGGGATTACGCTCCGTAGACAAACACACTTGTTATAACTGAAGTCACATACACACACACACACACACTAGCCGACGAGACTTTTCCAGATTCAAGTCACGGAAACCAAACTTGCTTGACTGCATTGCGACAGCGCCGACCGGTGGAAGGCTCAACTGGGAGGCAGGCGATTTAAATATGAAATATTAAAACCCCTGCAAACTACAGGATAGCGTGTGATGCCTGTCCGTGGTGACCTGCCCTATTTCGTGCAGACTGCTGTAGACTTCCCAAAGAGCTAGAAAATCAGTTGTCGTGGCCAGTAGATAGACCGCAGCTTTGTTTATACGCCGCTTGCTGGAAGGTGACTCGTCAGTCCTCGCCGGTCACGTGGTTTTTCACCAACGTCACTGAGCACAGATGAAGGTGGCAGAAAACCTGGGTGGGGGACGGTGGGGAGTGGGTTGTTGGGCAGGGTCTTTTAAAGAGATCATTGGTAAAACTGGTCACAGATGAAATTTCTGCAGGAGTCAGTGGACACCCCTGTGTCCTCCTCTCATCATCATCATCATCATCACTCGGGGTCGAGTATGACTGTCACTCCGTGTCGAGTATGACTGTCCTCCTTCTTGGTCCTTGTGAGTCTTCGGGTGGGTGAAGAGGCGATCCTGGGGCCGCATATTTTGGTGCAGTGTGGCCAGGGGTGGGCGGTGATAGTCGTGGGATTGGTTTTGGGCCTTTTTGGGGGGAAAACTCCCTCCTTTCTGAGTCTGCGCTTGTCTTCTGCAGCACGGCGGAGATCATTATTATAAAGTGCAGATCCTTCTCGGACAAGTTTTCTCCAGGTCGCCCTGTTGCTTGTTGTGTCCTCCCAGGTGTTAGGGTCTATGTGGCATTTTTTGATGTTCGCTTGGATGTTATCCTTATACCTTTTCTTTTGACCTCCCGAGGCACGTTGTCCCGTGAGAAGCTGGGAGTATAGGACTTGTTTTGGAAGGCGAGAGTCAGGAATACGGATGCCATGGCCAGTCCATCTGAGCCGGTGTTGGGCGATGGTGGCAGTGATAGCGGGACTGTTAGCCTCCTCCAGGACGCTGGTGTTGGTGCGTCTATCTTCCCAGGTGATCTTGAGGATTTTTCGGAGGCACCTCTGATGATGTGCCTCTAGTACCCTGAGGTGCCTGCTGTATGTGGTCCAGGATTCTGATCCATACAGTAGGGCGGGCAACACTACCGATCTGCAGAGCAGAATTTTCGTCCTGGCCTGGAGGTCGCGGTTTTCAAAGACCCTTTTTGTCGCTCTTGAGAAATCCCCACTGGCACAACTGAGGCGGTGGTGTGCTTCTAGTACCTACCCAGTCGCACGGACTTTCGATCGTGATACCGTCACGACTATGACCTGATTTACGTGATGTGGTCACGAAGGTTAGGGTTAGGGTTAGGGTTCTATCAGATCGTGACGATAGATTAATTAACGTGATGCCATCACGAAAGTCGTGCGACTGGGTTGAGTACGTCACTGAGGTCATCTGGTTCACCTGGCCAGCCCCTGCACTCTGCCTTACACACGTCTGACATACATTTCTGAGACGGGTGTGTATCTTTAAGGACACTATACCGGGCTGCAAACGCCCCGCGCTCAGAGGTATCCTGAGTGTAGTAACACGATGAGCAGATGCTCCAAATGCCAAAGAATGGGGCAAAAAATACAAAAAAAACCAAAACTCTATTCTTCTCTCCCCCTCCCTACACCTATTGTCCTATAGGTTGAGCATGCTGTGAATGGAAGTAGTCTTTCCTGTCGTCTGCCTGTCTGTCTTTGTGCCTGCAAGGGGCTCAACCGACACGCATTGTATCGCTCAACTGGCCAATAGGTACAGGGCGAGCTTCTCCCGCAGTGCGCGAGCGCTGTGAAGTCGCTGAAAGCCAACACCTTCTCCAGGGAGGACACTTTAGTTTCACTCGCACATGTATTGTCCATGCAGAGTAACACACGCCCATGTGCTCATATGACACACACACGCACGTACACACATACACACACACATACAAGCTCACATGCACATACACTTACATGCACGGACATACACGAACAAACATGCATCATACATACAAAGGCACACAAGAAGAACCCATACACACACGCACGCACACGCACACAACATGCTCAGTTGCACACAAAAGAGGAGAGAGAGAGGCGAAGGTGGGGGGGGGACTACATGGCTTTCTCAAATACCTTCATAGCAAGTCTACCAGTTTATTGCCAGAACTTCTGGGAGGGGATTATTCCGTTCCTTTCAGGCTGCGCGTTCACGTGCACATGTACGTCTACGCGCGCGTGCATTTGTGTAGGCACGTGCTATGTAGTGTGTCTGCACTTGTATATGTGCGCACGGTTTTGCGTGTCTTTGTCCGCAGCTAGATGTGTTGCCTCTTGCCTTGCGGCTCGCTGGGAGGGGGCGTGTCTGACTGACGGGGGGTTTACAAGGAGGCGCCATGTTGTGCCACGCGGGGTCCACTCACCCAGGCTGCGGGTTTGATTACGACGGCAGAGATTTGGATTGATTACGTATCAGGGTTGCCAGTCGATAAACCCATTAGCGAGGTTTTCAAAAGAAGGTCCAGCAAATCCTGGGGGCTCGCATGCAATAGCCCCAACGCACTGACAACCCATCCCGGACCCTGCTCAGTCGGGATGGATCGGAACCACATAGACGGCATCCGGACTGTGTAGATGATGCGGATTCATATTGTGGTCCCTGATCACGTAGGTAGTGTGAGTGCGTGCTTGTGTTTGCAACTGAGGGGGGGGGGGGGGTGTGGTTCTGTGTGTGTGTGTGTGTGTGTGTGTGTGTGTGTGTGTGTGTGTGTGTGTGTGTGTGTGTGTGTGTGTGTGTGTGTGTGTGTGTGAATCGCTCGTCTGAGAGGGAATCGATACTTTCTGTCATCTGTCACACATCGCGTGCTCATTCGAGCGGTGGTACACACCACAAAATGGGAAATGAACTCAATCCACACGTTGCACGAGCAAACACCCACAACACACGCACACACACACACACACACACACACACACACACACACACACACACACACACACACACACACACACACACACACACACACACAATACTCTATTGTACCTGTCACTTCTACACCTTTCTCTCCCGTCCCTCCCCCACCAGGGTTTTCTGTCTTATCCTTCATTTCATCTCTGTGTTGTTTCCCTGGACGTTCTCACAGCCGCCAACTAGCATACACCCTGAAAAAGAAGGAGCTGGGGTGGTGGTGTTGGTGGTGTGTGTTTTGCGAGGGGTGGATGGAAGGAAAGGAAGGCACGGTCTGTTAAAAGCAGAGCTGTGAATGTTTCATGATGTCTGATGTAGGGATGAGGGGGAAAGAGGCGGAGGAGGAGGAGGAGGAGGTGAG
>NC_079213.1:64246017-64406017 GCF_029633865.1 Lampris incognitus
ATGCATAGATACTACATAGATGCCACATAGATCTTACATAGATACCATATAGATGTTACATAGATACCACATAAATGCTACATAGATACTATATAGATGCTGCATTGATGCTACATAGATATGACATAGATACTGTAACGTGCGTGTCTTCTTATCCATGCACGTTACAATACTATAGAGATGATACATAGATACTACATAGATGCTACATAGATACTATATAGACGATACATAGATACTACATAGATGCTACATAGATATGACATAGATACTACATAGATGCTACATAGATATGACATAGATGCTATATAGATGTTACATAGATGCTACATAGATGCTACATAGATGCTACATAGATATGACATAAATACCATATAGATGCTACATGGATACTATAGATACTACACAGTATAGATACTACATAGATGCGACATAGATACTACACTTTATAGATACTACATAGATGCTACACAGGTATAGATACTACATAGATTCTACATAGATGCTGCACTATATAGATACTATATAGACGCTACATAGATACTCCATAGATGCTACATAGATACTATGCTACATAGATACTACATAGATGCTACAGAGATACTATAGATAGATAGATAGATAGATAGATAGATAGATAGATAGATAGATAGATAGATAGATAGATAGATAGATGCATACATACATACATACATACATACATACATACATACATACATACATACATACATACATACATACATACATAAACATTCACATGGTGGTATACATTTACATTAAATGTACACATTTGCATTTCACATTTTCATGTGAAGAATGTACTACAACGGAACTGTGAGTCCTCACTTTAAACCACATGTAAGGTGTTACCGTTTCTATCTTGGTTACATGAGCAAAGCGAGGTGACATTGAGTCACCGGGATGTGGTGGGTTAGCACTTGAACCAGCATTTGTAACTGCACAAACCTAAATTCACAGTTTGCCACACATATCTGGCTATGAGCAACTATATGCACGTTGACTCTCACGATGACTTTCAGGATGAGAAGTACAATTTCCCCCAATTTGGAACAGTCGTCCTCTGTTTATGCTCCGCAGTTACAATTTTCTTCTGTTGGAGACAGAACTGAGGTGATTTTCCATGCTCAGTTCAGACCGGCAGGCGTTTGAAATGGGCCAGTACACTTGCGATGCGACGGGAGTTTGAAAGTACTTGCAGCAAAATCCCCAGCGGCGGCTTTATCGGTGCTGGGTTCATTTGTGGCTTCACACGAAACGGTGACGTCATTCTGCGCATCTGTACAACAGGCACAACACGGAGGAAGAGCGAAGTTGTCTTTGATAAGCTACTAGCCGCGCAGTGTCCTCACTGAGAGGGCACAGCTATGCAGCAAATACGCACACGCACGCACGCACACTCACACACACACACACGCTAATGGGATCAACAGCCGATCTCATAGCGTGAGACTGCGGGGCCACGTCAGACTACCTACCACGTTTGTAGAAGAGGGATTTGTGAGCATTTTGAAACCTTTAAGATGATCTTGATGGGTGGGGGGAGGAAGTGGACCTAAACCAGGCCAGCAAAGCATCTATCTAACATGAATCTGCAAAACAGTGCAACTCTCTGTAACCCCAAGATGTAGATCCTCTTTTTGAAAGTAGCATGTCTCACAAGTCCGGCGTCCCCCCTTGTCTTATCTCGTTACACTCATGGGCATCTCCCCCATTATGGCCAAAGCAGACTCAACACATGAAACGATATAAGAGATCACACGCTTCACCTGGCTCTATCTGCTCCATCAGTTTAATGGGGGGGGGGGGTTGGAAGTGCTTGGTACACCCAGTATAATTATATGGTTTCGAACAGTTGGAGATTTGTCAAGCCTTTATAGGGAGATGGAGGGCAGCCAAATCCCCCACCCCCCACTTAACGTCTTTACTCGGAATTATCTCACATCACACTGATCTGAGCTCCTCCACGGGTCCAGACCCGGGTTTAATCTCCCCATTATGTGCGTATGGTTAGACAGTGGAAAAAATGAGACCAAATGCCGCTTGTTGAGGAGAAGCCTCTCTCCTCCTCAGTGGCTGCACTGTGTGTTTATGAGTGTGTGTGTTTGTGTGTTTGTGTAGTTGTGTAGGTGTGTGTGTGTGTGTGTGTGTGTGTGTGTGTGTCTGTCGAGGCTCAGAATGATAGGCCTATAATTAGAAATGTTGCTGTGAAACTCTTAACAGTAAGCATGCCTGATGTGTGTGTGTGTGTGTGTGTGTGTGCGTGTGTGTGCGTGCGTGCGCGCGCGCGCGCGCGCGCGCGCGTGTGTGTGTGTGTGTGTGTGTGTGTGTGTGTGTGTGTGAACTCCGTGCACCCCTGGCCTGTCTTTGAGATTCTAATATACTGTAGGAGGTTGTCCATGTTAATTTTGATCGTTATTTTTCAACAATTGTCTTTTTATTATTATTATTATTATCATCATTATTATTATTATAACATTGGTCAACACAATTTTCTTGCATGGGGTTTTTCAACGAATTCTAGCTAACTTTTGGGTGCTGAATCCAAATCTGGCATTAGTTTTTGCCTATCACATCAGGTTTTTGAACTATGAAAAATCATTATTTTTGAGAAAACAGCAAGTTTACACTCTAAGTTAAAAAAAACACTGTTGCGTTAGAAGATCGATAGATGCAAAAATGATTACAATTAATAAATAAACACTCAGCCTAGCATGAAATTACTTAGGAAATGAATAGGGGTCATTTTTATCCCCACCAACATTGCCAGACTAGATGGTCAACGTTTGTAAAATCCTGAATAAGGAGCATACAGATAGCACAAAAACTTGACGTGATAGAGCAAATCTGAGCTCAGATTTGGATTCAGCAGCCCAAAATTAGCCAAAAACAGTTTCCAAAGTCTATGCAAGAAAAAAAACCATATTTTTGTAGACCAGTGTTATTATTGTTATTAATGTGATGCCACGCCGCGAGGGTTGATGGTCAAATTTGTTTTGGCAGAGGCAACGAAGTGCACAAGAGGTTTAATTCGTCGGAAATCCAACGCACAACTGCTCGTCCATTAGTTTCAAGTTTGCGAGCGCTGCCCCACCTCTGTGCCGCTTGCCGGTGGAGCCGCTCCCCTGCAACAGCGCCGCCGCAGGAGGCGAAGCGACTTTTCCAAAGGCACCGAGGCTGTCGTTTGTATGAAAACCCGCATCTGAGTCCGCACCCCCCTGATCCCAAGTTTGTTTGGTTTCCTCTTGAAAACCAAGTCTGGCCTACCTAAAGAGGTCGTACTGGAGCCCCGGCGATATTTTTTGGCTTTCGCGATGGTCACCATGTCAGACCAGGCAACCATAGCGCCATAAATTCCCGCCCTGTCTTGGCCGGAAGACTGGCAACACTACAAGTATGACCCCGACCAATCATCGTACGCCGCGTTTACGCTCTCGCGCGAGTTCAAAGGTCGCCGGGGGAGGAGGGCCGAGAAATTGTCAACCGTGGCTACAGAACCGCTGTGTGTGACGCTGGTGGTCTCGTGTTGCGAGACGAAAAAGAAAAGAAAAGAAAGAAAGAAAGGATTGTGGGTGTTGTTGCAGCTAGTGCTAATGGGGATCGATAATCTGGCATAGTAGTTTAACTAGATGCTCGTCGGGTTGCTGAAGGAAACAGCCATATCATCTGCATACACAAGATGGTCAACAACAGCATTTATGATGACACAGCCAGTTTTATACCCATTCAGCTGCTTCGACAAGTCATCCATGTACACATTGAACAGGAAATAGATAAAATCCCACCCGGTCTGACCCCACTGCTTACATAAGAAAGAGCGGCTATAGCGTTGCCCCCATTTAAGCTGCAGCTATATGAGCATACCAAGAAAACTGAAATTCTGAGTATAACCTGGAGGGGTATTAAAAGGCCTGCAGGGGTATTTAAAAGGCCTGCAGGGGTGTTGTTGCCACTGCTCCACGAACCCTTCCTCGGTTTCGTCGTTCCACCTGAGAGCAGCAACAGCAGCGTCGCTTGCTCTTCGCCACGTTTACTTAAGTGCGCCAGACAGCACTCTGTCATCCTATTGGTCAACGTCAAGGGAACACGTCGTAGGCGGTCAGACTAGGCAGGAAAAGACAAAAAATAAATAAATAAAATGGATATTCTAGACGTTTCATCACGGTGTCGTGGGGCGCCCCCAGTCGCCACATCACTGTTCTTCGATTGGTACGCGGGGTAAAGACACCCAATCAGGCGCGACAGTCAAAAATGGTCGGCGACGACGGAATCGTGTAGTCTGATCCCGGCATTAAAGATAGATTTGTTAGTCCGCGGTGGTGTAGCGGTCTAAGCATCGGCTTTGTGTCGATGCAGTTGCCCACTGGGGACCGATCCGATTATGGCCGGACTCGATGAAGCAGCAATCATACGCCCATTTCACGCCGCGGCCATCTTGGATTTAAAAAAAAACCAAGTGGTGGGAACTTAGCCACGCCCCCTTCTTACTTCGTTGAAAACACTGCTGGAGGCAACATGTCGTACTGCTGTGTACCATCCTGCAACTCCTATCAAAGAAGGGAAAGAGATCATTTTCAGGGACCAATGTTTTAAACCTTTGTTAAATTCAGCTGACAAGAAAATAGTGCACACAAACCTTAGCTAGATTGAAACATATTTAACTTCCTTTCAGTACAGTCCCATTTTTTAGCCCACACCTTGAGATGAGCAATCACTATCTTAGTTTAGTAAACAATTGATGATTTGAGTTGGTAGCGAGTTCCAGTTTATTGCTACAACAGAATGACAGTTGACCGAACATATTTTAGTTTAAAATGAACCAACGGTTTTGTTAAAGTTAAAGGACAAAGAATGAAAATATTGTATTGTATTTTATTGTCCAGTATAAAAATGAAATGTATCTTATTTGTTATTTTATTGTGATTAAACAGCTTCTTTGAATACAGCCCTGTGTGTGTGTCTTTCCTCACTGGCACAGGAGAGGCAGAAAGTACTCGACAAAGATCCAGCTTAGTTTTCATATTCTCCCATTCCTCCGCATCAAAGTAGCTTCGCTCCAGGTGGTAGTCATCTCCGCACTTCACAAAAAAGTCACACCACATCATCCCTGTAATTCCCATTTGTCCCATCATCTGATTGTAGTAGCCATGGCAGTGTTTGAGAGCAAAAGATCCATCTGGTCTTAGAGAAAGGTGCTTGCACTCCACAAAGCTGTCCACATCAGGACACTTGATTTCCAGCAGTCCCTGAAGCTGACCGGAGTCATCCGCCACCTTTCGGTCAGGGGAGGCACCCAAATGTGGGGCGTTGGGGTTGATGGCGAAACCGCAAGTGGAGACCGAGTGTCCAGTTACTTCCTCATACTGTATAGCTGCAACGGGCTCCAACTCAATTCCTCTCATCATGGCCTGTGTCTGCACGGTCCTCTTCGGTCTCTGCATTCTGGTTGCCAGAGTCTCGAAGTCTGCCACCCTTGAGATATTGGGGGCAGAGGGGTAAAGCAACTTCAGAATGTATACATCACAACATATGTAGTATTAGAAAGATGTTTTATTCACTACAGGGTACTGAAATTTGTTGTGAAATAAATAGCCATTGGTCCAGTCTTACCTTGAGACTATGCTCTTGAAGTCTGATGATGTCAGACGCTGGGCGCGGACACGGTGCCAGGTCTTACTTGTGCTCTGCCCCCTTGTCTCGACCTCCAGTGCCTCAGCATCAGGGTGGGTGACAGCCATGCCACCGTAATAGATGCTCTCATTCCTGTTGAGAGCTGTGGCATAGTTTGATGGTTGTGGTGGCAGTGGAAATGGAGAGTGGGGGTCATCACTAGTGGTGGGCAGGTTAAGTGTTTGGTAGGTCAATACTGAGCCAAGGGGCAGGTCTCCATATTTAGTTTCAACCTTTTTTGCTGGGTGTCTGCTCGATGCCTGCAGTACCTTTAACATCTGGCTGTTACTTCCAATGGCAGCAAGGTTCTTTTGGAGGTCAAGTGCAATTTGGTCACTTGGTAGGGGGAGTGGAACGGGGCAATATACATTGGGCCTGATGGCATCACTACTTCTTTTGTACTTATTTGGGGGCATCTTATCTGTGGGTGGCTTCAATTTGCATACTTTGAGTGTATTCACAGGTTGTGGTGTAAAGCCCAAGGCCCGAGATGGAATATGCCATGTCTGTGGCAGCGAGGTCTTGCTGACTGTGGGTGGCACAGCTTTGTAACCTTTTTTGATGTAATGTGCAAGTACGTACAACAACCCTATCTGATGGTTGCAGTGGCCCTGTCCTGCTTAGCAACTGCATGTTGACTGCCCGAAGAATGCGCCTTTTGATGGAAAATCGACCTGGTAACAGAGAAAGAATCATGGATGAAGTCATGAATAGGCTTTAATTATTATCCTCAAACTAAAAGCATGTTGAATGTTGACATAATGTTGTTTGGGTTAACAAGGACTTGGGAAAAAAATAGTGTGCATTTAGGAAGCACTAGATCATAGTGTTACCAAACATCATGGAAGTGTTCTCCTGAAGGTATGTCTGAACTTTGCCTGGCTACTAACCAACTACCTGCACATGGTAAGGCGGCTCATTCTTCCTCATTGAGCGATATGCCCTCGCCCTGACAGCAATGCCTGTCTCACTCGGCCTGACTGTAAAATCGTATGACAGCACATAAGGTTAGCAAGTTTATCAACAAATACAGTGTACCTTAACTTAGTAACTTAACAAGCTACAGCTGAAAGTGTTGGATCGGAAGGTGTCACATCGGCTATCCTGATAACGTTGTCAACACAACCATAACAAACGCTAGCTAGCTAGCTAGCTAACTTACCTTCAATATCAAAGATGTAGCCCTCTATCCAATTGCTATATCCTTTTAGCAGTACATCCCTTGGGATCCGACGCCCCTTCTCTGCCCATTTTTCGATGTCATTTGTGGTAAATGACGGTAGGTGCTCGAGGTTGGTAGTCCAAACCATGTTTGCTGCTGGCCCCGGCTGCACTGATTTCCGATTGAGTAAGAAGGGGGCGTGGCTAAGTTCCCACCACTTGGTTTTTTTAAAATCCAAGATGGCCGCGGCGTGAAATGGGCGTATTGGCAACACTGTCTTCGGGAGGGGGACGGAGTCGGATTGTGTTCGTCACGTGACTGCGTCTCTGTGTGTGTCGGAAAAAACAGTGGTTCGGCCTGGAGTCGCCTTGTCACGAAAGTGGGGAGGTGTCTCATTCGAGACTGCCGGACGGAGAGATGCAGTTGGCGAACGCATGCAGTACGAGGGTGGGTGTTTGAATTAAAATAGGGATCGATTGGCCACTAAATTGGAAGAAGAAAGGGAAAAATCAGAAATAAATTTTTAAAAAATGTTTTTTTTTTTAATTCAATATTTTTTTTCTTCCCGCCAAACCATATAATCAACATAACTATACAAGAATTATGCAAACATGTAAATTCAAACCAATACGATTTGTCTCCACTCACACCGTCAATCAAACGCGCTGGTTTCCAAAAGGGCCGCTAATCGAACAACGTGTTATTCCGCAGAAATCTTCCTTTTTTCACCGAATGGTGTCAGCAGCTCTAAAGGAGTTGCGATGCGGACAAAGGGGATATAGTAGACCTCTGAAGTGTGACTTAAATGTCAGGGATTGAAGATCCAACGCCTTTCAGTCCAATTTAAAAATGCATAGGAGTGTGAATTGCCTTTTTAACCATGTGCCCATATGTCCAACGCTAACGTTGACTTTTAAGGATTGCTGCCTCGTGTGTTTCTAGACCTCTAGGTTTTTGACGTATAGGGCGGGTTTGATGATATTTGATGCTGCCCCGAGAAATCCCTCGCAATCGGTAGTCGAGCATACCGAGTTTACCGAGTGTAGCTGGCTGCAGCCTGTAGAACGGGGCGTCAAGCGTCAAACGTTTAATCCCAACCACCGTTCGACTTGATTGGTTTGACTCAAATTTGGGCGGCGTTAAAGAGTGAGTTGGGCGGGGTTAAATGTCGATTTCATTGGTGTGGACTTGGGTTTGGGCGGGGTTGAACAGGGTTGGCGTTAGGGATGGGGGTAGAGGCTGGTTCCCATCGATGCAGAGAATGGTCAACTGAGCATGCGCAAGTACTCGTTGCCTCCGTTGTTTGGGTAGGTTAAGGTTAGGGTTAGGGCGCGGTTAGGGTTAAATTTAGCTAATCAGACGCAGAGTAGGGGTGGGTCTTCCTAGAATCCTAGCGCCTGGATGCTACGCGGGGCGTGTGGAGGCATGGTAGAGTCATTTCGCGCATGCTCAGTTGACCGTTCTCTACTCCATTTCCGTTCTCTGCATCGATGGGAACTAGCCTCTACCTAGGGATGGGTGGGCATGTGGGTGGGTTTAAACGTTCGACGTTGAACCCCGGCCCCGTCCTGCAGGCTGCAGCCAGGTACTCTTCAGTTAGTCTGGGGCATTTCCGCTTGTAGGACTGGCTCTGCTGGCCGATCCAGCCCCAAAAATTTTTTTTTTAAATCATTCAGAACTTCATTCAGAATATTCAGAAGTTCCTGTGCAACTCGGCGACCCTGGTAAGGCTCAAGTGTGTTTGCTTTCTGCATTATTGCCTAGTTACTCTGACCTGAAAGTCGTCGAATTGGGGCTGTGACCTAACGCTCCCCAGTTCAGAGGGATTTGATACCCCATGCTGGGAAGGAGGAGGGAGGGGAATCTGCCTCTAACATCCCTCCTCTTAACCAATACCCCCCCCCACACACACACACACACACCTTCTTAAACCTGGCTACCTCGGCGCACAAACACACACATGCCTCTGTCTTGACCCTAACTTCCCTCGTTTTTTTCTGCTATACTCTCAGTCTCCCCACCTCCTCAACCCCCTCCACCCCAGCCCATTCCCCCTCTCTCGTCTCTCTTCCTTTCCCCCCTTTGCAGCTGGATTAGGTCTGATATCTAATCTCTTGCTAATCCTGGCCTGTTAATCTGTGTTAGCCGCTCTCAGCGGTGGGCCGTTAACGCACTGACCTTGCTGCCATAGGATTACAGAAGCGCACGCATCCATCCATCGCTCCTTTATTTCATTTGTCACACAACGGGGGGCCGTAATAACCCGTATCAGGACTGTAACCTTGTGCTAAGAACCTGAAATGAAGTTATAGACGTACACACACACACACACACACACACACACACACACACACACACACACACACACACACACACACACACACACACACACACACATATACTTTCTCTCTCACCAGCATGGCACAACTCAGTTGGCACATGTTGGGCACTTTTACAGACCGAGTAAAGGGGAGTAAAACTAGTAGTTAGTTTTAGAGCCTTTAACTACTCCACAAAATAACATAGAATTATAGTATTATTGTATTATACACTGAAGCTGGTGCTCTGTGAACACACACACATACACACACACACACACACACAGGAACACACACACAGGAACACACACACACACACACACACACACACAGGAACACCGGGCAGTGGCCAGGGCTTGACAGTGGAGGAGTGTATTTTTAGTCTGGTAATGGTTTAAAACAAGGATTGTTCTGCGTAAAATGCTGTTTGTCTACTCTCTCTCTCTCTCTGTTTGTCTGTCTCTCTCTGTCTTTCTGTCTGTCTGTCTGTCTCTCTCTCTGTCTCTCTGTCTCTGTCTCTTTCCCTCTCTCTCTCTCTCTCTGTCTCTGTCTCTGTCAGTCTCTCCCTCTCTCTGTCTCTCTGTCTGTCTTCTCTGTCTCTCTCTCTCTGTCTCTCTCTCTCTCTCTGTCAGTCTCTCTCTCTCTCTCTCTGTCTGTCTGTCTGTCTGTCTGTCTGTCTGTCTGTCTGTCTGTCTGTGTCTGTGTGTCTCTGTCTGTCTGTCTGCCTGTCTCTCTCTCTGTCAGTCTGTCTCTCTCTGTCTCTCTCTGTCTGTCTGTCTGTCTGTCTGTCTGTCTGTCTGTCTCTCTCTGTCTCTGTCTCTCTCTGTCTCTCTCTGTCTGTCAGTCTGTCTCTTTCTCTGTCTGTCTTCTGTGTCTGTCTGTCTGCCCCTCTCTCTGTCTATCTTCTCTGTCTGTCTGTCTGTCTCTCTCTCTCTCTCTGTCAGTCTGTCTCTCTCTCTCTCTCTCTCTCTCTGTCTCGTGTTGGCACACCTTGGCGAAGCCGTCTGGTGTTGGGAGTGGATGTCAGACCTGCTTGGAGGGGTTTATACAAGCCACTTGTAGACGGGACAGTAGCAGTTGATGCTGTTCTTCCCGCTATTGGTCAGGGTGTGGATGATAAATGTCTCTTTTTATTTTTTTGCTCTTACAAAGAAACTGTTCCCCGGGGCGTGTGCGCCTGGCCCCACTGCTCAGGGTGTTGGAGAGTCTATCCAGGGAGGCCGGGGAGGTTTTCTCCAAGCACATGTTCACCCCGGGGTTTAAATATAAACCAATTGTAAAAGAAAAACGTCGACTAATGAACTTCATCTTGGGACGAGCGGAAATGGCTGTTTGTGTAAGCAGAAAGAGGAAGCTGGACGACTCAGTAGATGTTGATGTCAAACCGCTGTTGACTGGGATGGTGAAACAGGATGATGACTGATCTTAATTCTCACGGAGAAGTGAAAGATACCCGGCAGCTCAGTGTTGGCTGGGCTCACCGGGGGGGGGGGGGGGGGGGCTCGGTAAAAGACAACCCACTTGTTTTTTTGTTTTGTTTTATTTCCTAGAGAATTGATGTGATTTATTTATTTTTAACCATCTATTTATTTGCTTGTGTATTTTTTTAAATCAATTACTTTTAAAAATGAAAAAATCTCTCTCTCTCCCCCTCTCTCTTTCCATCTCTCTCTCTATCGCTCTCATCTCTCTCTCTCTCACCTCTCTCTCCCTCTCTCCCTCTCTCTCTCTCGCCATCTCTCTTTCTCTCTCTATCTCTATCTCTCTATCTCTCTCTCCAGCTCTCTCTCTCTCTCTCTCTTTCCAGCTCTCTCTCAATCTCTCTCATCTCTCTCTCACCTCTCTCTCCCTCTCTCTCTCTCGCCATCTCTCCATCCCTCTATCTCTCTCCCTCTCTCTCTCATTCTATCTCTATCTCTCTCCATCTCTGTCTCTATCTCTCTCTCTATCTCTCTCTCCATCTCTCTCTCCATCTCTCTCTCTCCATCTCTCTCTCCCTCTCTCTATATATCTCTCTCTCTTTCTATCTCTATCTCTCTCTCCCTCTCTCTCTATCCATCTCTCTCTGTTTCTCTCTGTCTCTGTCTCTCTCTCTCTCCCAGTCTCTGTGTTGTAGTTCTGTCTTTTTTCTTTCATTTTGTCTTTTTTCTTTCATTCTCCTTGGTTATTTCGGCCTCTGTGTGTGTCTTGTCTTCGTTCCGTCCTTCTCTCTCAGCAGGTTTTCTCTAACGTCCCCTGCAGAAAAGGTTTGATTTTGCAAGAGATTTTCTCAAGAACCCTCAGTGTGCACGCTGAGGTTGGCAGTCAAGTGTAGATTTGCAGACGTGTGTTTACGGCAGAGAAGCTGCTGGGGAAACGGCTTTCAAACGCAACTAGCTTTTCCCACACATGACGTATGATGCTCTTATTAACGTCTTATTAACGTCTTATTAACGTCTTTTTAACCTCTGCAGCTTTCCGTGGAAAGCCCCTGACACACAAACAACCTAAAACGCGAATCAAACGACCCAAAAGGAACCACTGGAGTCCAGTGCTGCTCCGCATCCCGTCTCTTTCACTGAATCCCCTCTCCGTCTCGCCCTCCTCCTCCTCCTCCTGCCCTGTCTTCCACGCTCGCTCCCTCCATCTCCTGCCTCTCGCGCTCTCTTCTTTCATTACCGTTTTATGACTTTCCTATCCCTCCTGCTCACTCTTCTCTTTCATTAGAGCTCTGTCGCTCTCTCTCCGCTCTCTGACCCCCCCCCCCCCCCCGCTGCCTTGCGTGTTTCTCGGTGGACAGTAAAAGGTAGAAGTGTGCTTCGGTAGGAAAGGCCATGTGGAAAGCTAAATCACATACAGGTGCCCTTTACTGGTGAGGAGACCGCGAGATGGGAACACCGCAGACACGCACGTACACGCGCGCACACACACACATACATACGCGCGCGCGCGCTACTGGCCCCTCGTTTAGGGCGCAGTAATTTGGTGCAGTAAGTGACAGAGTTATTGTGAGGCGCTCATTAAGAAAGGGAAGCAGAGAATAAACGTCAGACTAAAGGGAATAAATTGGAACACTCCACCTCTTTTACTGCGCAGCGCTGAGCCGCTTTGATGTGGTGTGGGATGGCACAGCCTGGCTCTGTGTGCGCGTGTGCGTGCGCGTGCGTGTCTCGGTGTGAATTTGCATGTTTACACGTGTGTTAGAAACGCATGCACGTGCGCGCAGTGCGCGCATGTGCACTGTACTTCGCATGCACGTCTGCCTGCCTCATCAGTCAGCGCAACTACGCGGGTCAGAGTTCACATCAGTTACAATTAAACAGAACGTTACCAGGGTTACTCAGAGCAAGGTCACCGCCCGTGACAGACTTTCATCTCAGCACGAGAGGAGAGAGAAAATGATGGGGGGGGAGGGGGACAGCGGGACCGGTGGAGGAGGGAGGGGGTCAAGAGAAACAGACTAAGGAGTGATGAATGGCGAGAGTGAGGTTATGACGGAAGAGGAGCTAGACGGATGGAGAGAGAGAGAGAGAGAGAGAGAGAGAGAGAGAGAGAGAGAGAGAGAGAGAGAGAGAGAGAGAGAGAGAGAGAGAGAGAGAGAGAGAGAGAGAGAGAGAGAGAGAGAGGGAGGTTTGGGTGAACGGATGAGGACGCTGACCCCAGTAGCAGGGCAAAGAGAAGGCATGGGCCGACACAGGGAGTGAAGTGGTTCGAATGGGACGGGAGAGAACCTGGGGGGTGGGGGTGGGGAGTTAATTGGAACAAAATGAGACAAACGAGTGGAGGAGAAGTCGAAGAAAAGTGGAAATTCGGGGGGGGGGGGTGGAGGTGCACGCAGTTTAACCCGTGTGGTTAAAGTTCCAGTCCCGAGGCCTTACACACCAGCGGACGTCCTTTTAGTTGCTTTCTGTTGGAGACGCGCTTTTACACAACTCGCACCCCACAAACATTCGGAGCATGCATGCTTTCCTACCGGCTCGATTTAATGGTTTCTGGCGGGTTGTAATTTACCGGTAAGAAATGATACGTTGCGTAACTTTGAACGTCTCCGGCGTGGCAGTGTGCAGGAAGTGAGAGCAGGTATCTGCATGTTGCAAGAGGAAGCGGGGATTCTGTGGTTAGAAAGCAGATGTGACTGAGCCAGCTCCTTAGAAACCTCCACCAACAGATACCACAACATCAGTAGCTTCGCACCACCTTTTATTTGTTTGGGGATTTCTTGTAAAATGCCTTTTTCTTCTTCTTCTTCTTCTTCTTCTTCTTCTTCTTCTTCTTCTTCTTCTTCTTCTTCTTCTTCTTCTTCTTCTCCCTTTCTCGGCGGTCAGAGAGCACCAGGAGTGGTCCAGCAACCGCTAATCTGACGGTCTGCTATGCATTACATTGAGCTGACTCTGCTCTTTGGTTCAGGGTTTGTGAAAGAAAAGGCCAACAGCTACTGCAGCACCAACGCGAGGATTTATGGGCTTTATGTCTTCTCGTCTAAACTTCTTGACCCCTTCGGCGGTGGGAGAAACTTGAAACATCAGTTTGCTACTGGTGGGTATTTTCCAATTTGGCCCTGCTTACAGCCACGGTGTCGCCACACGGCTCATTACACTGGTCAACACCATTTTTCTTGCATGGGGTTTTTCAACGGATTTTAGCTAACTTTTTGGTTGCTGAATCCAAATCTGGCATTAGTTTTTGCCTATCACATCAGGTTTTTGGACTATGAAAAAAATCATTATTTTTGAGAAAACAGCCATTTTACACTCGAAGTTAAAAAAACTGTCGCATTAGAAGATCGATAGATGCAAAAATGATTACAATTAATAAATAAACACTCAGCCTTGCATGAAATTACTTAGGAAATGAATAGGGGTCATCTTTATCCCCACCAAGATTGCCAGACTAGATGGTCAACTTTTGTAAAATCCTGAATAAGGAGCATACAGATAGCACAAAAACTTGAAGTGACAGAGCAAATCTGAGCTCAGATTTGGATTCAGCAGCCCAAAATTAGCCAGAAACAGTTTCCAAAGTCCATGCAAGAAAACAAAACTATATTTTTGTAGACCAGTGTTATTGGTGGTCGATGCAGCCGCCCGCGGTGTGCCGGCTATGACCTGGCACCATTCCCTTCCACGCAATTCGTCCCACTCTTAATTAGCATAACTTGGAATTGCTGCTTAAATTACCATTACACACTTTACGGCGATAAGGGTTAGAGCTCTTAACCTTGTCCACATCCTCTTGTTGGTGTTTTTGGTTTCCACCCGTCCTGAGGGGAAATAAAGGTGTCCACGCACACCAACTTTCAACTGTGTGTGTAGGTGTGTGTGTCAACATCTGTACAGCACACACGCCCACAGCGGTGTGGTGTGTGAAGCATGAGGGTGTGTGTGTGTGAGAATGAGAGTGAGACAGAGATTGGAGATTATCCTTTGTGTACATACCAGGCAGCCTAACCTACAGCCTCCGGGTATTATGGCTGTGTAAGTGATGTTAAAGATCTGCCATCTTCTGCATCTGAGATTTGGTCCCCCCCCCCCCCCCCCCGTCTTCGTGTGCATTAACTGCTTTTTTCTTTTGGTTCATTCACAAGTACATAGGCATGGATGGACGAGCAGTATGCTAGATTAGGGATGTGTGTGTGTGTGTGTGTGTGTGTGTGTGTGTGTGTGTGTGTGTGTGTGTGTGTGTGTGTGTGTGTGTGTGTGTGTGTGTGTGTGTGTGTGTGTGTGTGTGTGTGTGTGAATAATAACCAATGGCCTGGCCTAATTGTTTGTCTGGTGACCCTGATCCTCCCAATCAAGGTCACAGAGACAGCAGCTAAGCTGAACAAGTGTTTGTGTGTGTGTGTGTGTGTGTGTGTGTGTGTGTGTGTGTGTGTGAATGGCAGTCATAAACTCCTATTAACCCGTCCAAATGGACCCCCTGCATGTAAAGGTTATTAGGCTTATGCCCTCTTTTCATAGATATTGCCCCGTTTAACTCAATGGGTGAATTGTCATCGCTGGCCGAGGTCAAACGCTTCATTTGATCTCTCGCTCCAGTGGGTGTTTTATCGTGCAGCAAATTCTCTAAACAAACAAGTTCAGCAGTCTCCGTTGGTGCATGTCCATCCGGCTCACCGGTCTGACTCGTGTCTCACTTCGCTTAGTAAAAGTCCGGGTATCGGTTAGTTCGTGTTTAGCCTCTTACAGCTTATCTGAGCTCGGTGCTATTAAAAGAGCAACTAAAGCCTATAGCATTTTGGCGCTTTCACCATCATCCAAAGGGGAAAAAACATCTGTCAATCCTGGGATAATCCTGTCATCAAGTGATGTAAGCACAGCAGGGTAAACACAGCTGCGGCTCATACGATTAATGGTGAGAGTCCATTTGATTTAGGTGAGCCAATGAGCAAGCGTTGACAAAACCGTTGACTGTTGTTGTCAGTTTTGGGCCTGTTGGTCCTCAAGATCAGCCTGGCACTTATTTACATGCTAGTCCACTACAGCCCCACACGGTCCACTAGACACCCCGCCCCATCCCCCAGCTACGTTCCCCCCAACTTCCATGTCAACTTTGTCTAGCTTATAAAATGTACAAATAATTGGAGTCTCAAATAATTAATTGACCCTCATACGTGAGTTCTGCGTCATGTTTTAGCAAATAATTGTCAGTCTCCAATAAATTGCCGCGTCAAAATTAACTCATCTTTAGTCCGCGGTGGCGTAGCGGTCTAAGCATCGGCTTTGTGTCGATGCAGTTGCCCACTCGGGACCGGGGTTTGCGCCCCGGTCTCGTCAGATCCGACTATGGCCGGACTCGATGAAGCAGCAATCATTGGCAACGCTGTCTTCGGGAGGGGGGCGGAGTCGGCTTGTGTTCGTCACGTGACCGCGTCTCTGTGTGTGTCGGAAAAAACAGTGCTTCGGCCTGGAGTCGCCTTGTCACGAAAGTGAGGAGGCGGTCTCCTTCGAGACTGCCGGCTGGAGAGATGCAGTTGGCGAACGCATGCAGTACGAGGGTGGGTGTTTGAATTAAAATAGGGATCGATTGGCCACTAAATTGGGAGAAAATCAGAAATAAATTTATTAAAAAAAATTTTTTTTAATTAACTCATCTTCTTGTCATGCATCGTTTGACAGCTAGAAAACCCACGAGTCCGGGAAATGCGTGTCATAAAACGGGAAATGTTAACCATCTATCTGCAGCCAACATGAGTAGCACACTGAAGTCGTAGGCCTGCACATCAAGTCTATCAGCCGGCAGCAGGGCACCGTCACACATATGTATATTACAGTCTGGACGAGATGGTCTGCAGGCGCTTATTCACGCTATTTCCACAAAGTTAGCGAGTGGGACAGCTGCCGGCAGCAGCTGAGGTAAAGACCCGTCTCCAATAATAACCTGTCTCCAATAATAACCTGTCTCTAATGAGCGCTGGGTGCTTCCAACGATGGAACAAATGGAATGCTCTTAATGGAGGTTTAATGGCGGTTTTATCTTAATTCGGCACAGTTAAGGGTAGTTCGATTTTAGTTTATTACCGTTAAACTGAGCCGGACAAACGATCGAGTGAACCGAGAGCTGCCCATAACTTCACGGTTCCCTCTTGCCGAGCTGTTCAAACTGGCGCAGCGATCTATTCCGTTGCCTACCAACACGGGGATCGCCAGTTCGAACCCCCGTTTTACCTCCGGGTTGGTCGGGCGTCCCTACGGACACAACTGGCCGTGTCTGCGGGTGGGAACCCGGATGTAGGTATGTGTCCTGGTCGCTGCACTAGCGCCTCCTCTGGTCGGTCGGGGCGCCTGTTCGGGGGGGGAGGGGATAGTGCGATCCTCCCACGCGCTTCCTCCCCCTGGCGAAACTCCTCACTGTCAGGTGAAAAGAAGCGGCTAGCGACTCCACATGTATCGGGGGAGGCAGTCTGCAGCCCTCCCTTTTCCCTGGGATGAATCCGGAAAGTTCCCGCCCTCAGGGGCTAGGATTGGCCAGATCTGCCTGTCAGTCAAGGCCGATGCGAGAGGGCAACAACCCTAACCCTAACCCTAGCCACATTTGCTAGCTAACTGTTAGCCATCAGCCACGTTTGCAACCGAGCTAACTGTGCCCACTTAACTGTGCGAATATTTGTTTTTCCTAGGATGAATCCGGAAAGTTCCCGCCCTCAGGGGCTAGGATTGGCCAGATCTGCCTGTCAGTCAAGGCCGATGCGAGAGGGCAACAACCCTAACCCTAACCCTAGCCACATTTGCTAGCTAACTGTTAGCCATCAGCCACGTTTGCAACCAAGCTAACTGTGCCCACTTAACTGTGCGAATATTTGTTTTTCCTAGGATGAATCCGGAAAGTTGACTGACAAGCAGATCTGGCCAGTCCTACCGCCCGGGGGCGGGAACTTTCCGGATTCATCCTAGGAAAAAAATATTGGCTCCCGGGATGGACAGAAGGGGTGGAGCAGCGACCCCCCCCCCTTTGCTAACCGGCTACCCGATTAGCTGGCTTGTTGGCAGTCAGTTCATTTAGGTTTGCTCCGTTGCCAGCCTTATTATGTTCGAGCAGATATGATGGCAAAGGAGTTTAATAATAATAATAATAAATTAATCTTATATAGTGCTTTTCTAACACACAGAGTCACTTTACAATAAACGGGGGGGGGGGGACAAGACAACAGATAAACATAACACAGACATACGGGGGTGGATGGGAAAAGGGAGGGGGGCTAAGAGAGGGAGAGGCGGCAGTACTCTCCCACTTAGACTGACACAAAAGGGCAAGAAATACAAACGTCATAAATCGACGTCTGAAGAGTTTACATATGCGTCAAAAGGTGGTGGCGAGATAGCAGCAGGCCGTTTGAGATGCTCGGCTTGCTCACAAAGATCACTGAAGTTTCGTCTGGAGTACCGAAGAAGCCACAGAAGATCTTTGTTGTAATTCTCACAAGGCAATTACTGATACACATCAGCCAAGTTTCTCTGGAAACTCGCAGGACTAACCAGAAAGACTGCTTTTATCTACGGGGCGTTTATACAAAATGTGGTAAGTTGTGCGTAAGAGAACATACGTAAATGGAGATGCCCGAAAAGGCTTTTAATCTCCCTTGAGGTGGAAAAGTTGAAGTTTTGATAATGAGAAAATGCAACCAAGGGTGATGGAAATTTTTTTTTGAAATAAATGATGATGGATCACGGAAAATTATGGCGGAGAGTGAAACTACACATTATGTTTGGGCAGAAAAATGAAACTCAAGTGCTCCTTGACTTAATTACAGTAAGAAGTATCGATGCCATTTTGATACTGCCATTGATAAAGCAACAAAGAAATGCCATAGCTTATCAGGAGTTACGAGAGTAAATGAAATGGCAAACACAAGTTCATTCTGCCCTCTGAGTTTACCAGTTAGTTGTCAGTATTAATAGGCGCTGGTTTGAAGACGTAGCCTTGTCACTTCCTGCTCACAGGAGATTGTTGTTTTTTTGTTGTTTCGTTTTCTTTCATTTTGTTTCAAAACACCAGTCGATGGAAACATGTAGTAATTTGCATTTTCTTTTTATGACTTCTCAAATTTTCACTTAGAATGTGTGACGTCTTTGTGTGGAAACACAGCTACTGAGGTTCACATCTTTCTCAGGCTTGCAGGTTACTTTCCCATGTTTGTGTGCACGTGTCAAGCTGTAAAACCATGACTGCCAGTTAAATGGCCTCACCCAGTACTGGTGTGGGAAGATGGCAGGGTGAATTCACATTTGTGGCGGCCTCGCCCAGTGCCGTCAGTGCGTGTCTTTGTCCACGTCTGCGTCTAAACGTTTGTCTTCGTTTGTTGGCTGGGAGCGCTGGCGCTGGATCGGCTGTGAGAGCTCGGTCTGCTGCGCTGCGGGCCCAGGGACCGCGGCCTTGCCCGGAGCTGCACCCGAGGAGGTAACAACGAGGGCAGTCTGACAGGACGCGGAAGCGGGGCAGGCTAAGCTAACTGCTAACTGACTGTCATCCTGGCTGGTGCTTGTTCCCTTTGAATGACATGCGTACTTTATAATAAGAAAGCTTTACTTAACTGAATAGGACCAATACATAGCCGAATTGTGGTGCACTAACAGTCCGCGAGCACCAACATTGCACACACCAATAGACAGACTGACACAACTCATTTACTTCCTGTGTGACGTCCTAAAAGGGTCCGGGGACCCCATAAAAGGATAATAATAAAACTAATCCTGTTTAACTCATTACAACACTTACAACACTTCTCCCCCTTAAGCTAAATTTCCCCTGTGGACAGAAAAAACGGTTAGCAACAGAAGTCTTGTACACCATCAAACTTGCTAGCGTAGGCCCGTGAACATAAACAATAACCTGACACATGACACTGTAAACATCTGAAGTAGGTAAGCCACTTATGTAACACATGAACACCCTGACTTCAGTCTCTGTTTTAAAGGTTTAGTCTGTCAGGCGGTTTGTGACTACGCTGAGAGTGGCATAGTACTACCCCTGGTGTCTCTGCAGACATTGGTGGGGTGTCTCCCAGTGGGCATGGGGGTGCCTCAGCAGACACTGGTGTGGTGTCTCCCACTGGGCATGGGTTTGTCAGCACAGGAGTGGGTTGCATGTGTGAGCTTTTGAGTTCATTACTCACTCCTGTAGTCACCACAGCCCCTGGATGTGGCTCCTGTGCTGGGCCTTGTTCTGTCTCCCCTGTATGCCCCCCTGCTGAGGTGTCTGGACGCAGAGGAGTGTCGTGGTGCCGACGGATGTGGTCCTGGTGCCTGTGGAACACTCCGCCATCCGTTAGTTTCACCACGAAAGCGATAGGACCACTCTGCTTTAGAATGACCCCTGGCAGCCAGTGTTGACCACTGCCAAAGTTTCTCACATACACAGTCCTGTTCCTCAGAATGTCTCTCTCTGGCATGCTCACCGTGCTTCTCCATTTCTTTCTCCTGTTCCCTCTCCACCCTTGCTTTAACATCTTGATGCATCAAGTCCAGGTGTGAATTTGGCTCTAAAGGCCACGTTGCCCCACACTGTCTCTGTTTTGCCCTTCCAGAGGTGTAAAAACCAGGTCCAGAAAGTCAATGTCCAAACCGTGTATTTGCTCCAACCATGTTACTAAACCAGCTGGTTTCATTAACTAGTTTTCCCTACCTAGTTGAGGAGTGGTGTTGACTAGAACCTGCTGGTGCAGTGCATGAGTAGAGCAAATACATGGTTTGGACTTTTTACTTTCTGGACCTGGTTTTTACACCTCTGCTTAGAACCCCTGCGCTTCTTTTTGACTCTGCCTGTGGCTCATTCACATTGAGCACAGTGTAGGAGCATTCCTCCTCCTCCTGCTGCTCGGAGTCCTTCACATAGTGTGCAGCTGACTGTGGCTCCCTTGAAGGTAGCATTACCCTGCCCAGTCTTTGTTTTACCCTTAGCACCCCTGCACCTTTTAGCTAAATGTCCTTTTAGATTGCAGTTGTGACACACTACCTCCTTGAACTTGCGGTGGTTTGCATAACACGCCCCTTCACACCTGAAACACTCCCGTGCTCGAGACCTATCTGCCTTCCTCCTAACCTGGTGCGCTTATCCCACCTGCGCCTGCGCACATGCTCTCTGAATGTCTTTTGCGTTGTTATTGTAAACTACTAATAAGACACGTTAGTCCCTAACTTACGGGTCTGACCCTTTAGCCGAGCGGTTAGTGGTGTCGCCTTGTGGTGCAGTACACCCCGTATCGAATCCCGCACCGGGCAAGAAAATAACCGGTTACATTATCAGCCATTTCCATTCCTTGAACCAATTCCGGTGCTCTCTTGAAAGTTGATGCGGTCTCGCTCGGTAAACAACGCCGAAACCTCACTCGAACTCGTGAACGTGACGTTAGCTCAGCTAGCTAGCAGAAAAAAAGGAAAGAAGATCAGATGTAGTTTAACTTCGGCCTTCTATCTCCCGTTGTATCCTCGTCGCCAAAAAAGTAGCAACTTGAACGACACGCGCATTTAATAATAAGAAAGCTTTACTGAATGGAACCAAAACATAGCCGAATTGCGGTGCGCTAACAGTCCGCGAGCCCTACCACGGCACACACCAATAGACTGACGGACACAACTAATTTACTTCCTGTGTGACGTCCTAAAACATAACACTAATCCCGTTTAACTCATAACAACATTGGACAGCGATTTATTTAGTTAATTAGCGTGTTTGGATATATGTGTTAGTTTGAATAGGTGTGTTGTTGTAGTTCTTGAATGTATTGTAACGTGCATGGATAAGAAGACACGCTGGCCCCTGGCTGGCGGGTCGGACCCTTTAGTCGACTGGTTAACGTTGTCGCCTGCGGAGCGGGAGATACGGGTTCGCGTCCCGGCTGTGGCGACGGTTCCCGGGCTGCCCCCCAAATTCGTTATATTGGTGTCAGAAGTGGGATGGAGCGACCGTAAGGCCATCGGAAGCGTATGTGCCCTGAGGCGTGAAGGAGCTGATATGCTTAAGCGCGGGGACGCGCTTCCCGAAGGAGGGGGGTAGTGTAACGTGCATGGATAAGAAGACACGCTGGCAGGTGGGTCTGACCCTTTAGTTTAGCGGTTAGCGTTGTCTCCTGCGGTGCGGGTGATACAGGTTCGCTTCCCGGCCGCGGCAGTTCCTGTGGTTGCGTTGTCCCCCGAATTCGCTACAGTATGTTGCCCTGCTGTGGGCTGGGGGGAAACGGCATGTCGTTTCACATCATGTGCGCAAGTAGGTACCTGAGGTGAAATGACAAATAAAGTGTTCCTGATAGATGGTGGCGTTTTGGTTCCGTTTTTATTGTGTTGCTGTGCGCTATTGGATGTTATTAGATGTATTAGATTCTGCCAATCCGTTATCCAAACCGCTTATCCTGCTCTCAGGGTCGCGGGGATGCTGGAGCCTATCCCAGCAGTCATTGGGTGGCAGCCGGGGAGACACCCTGGACAGGCCGCCAGGCCATCACACAGGGCCATAAATGGTACACGTTCACGTAGATGTATTAGATTCTGCCAATCTTGCCGGTTTTAATGTCTGCTGAACTCTTTGGAGCCGTCCTGGTCGCTGCTCCACCCCCTCTACCGATTGATTGGAAGTCAAAAGTCTATCGTACAAATGTAACCTCCACTTTTAGGCGACAGTCACACATAAACGCCACCCCCCCCCCTTTCTCCCCAATTGTAACTGGCCAATTACCCCACTCTTTCGGTCGCTGCTCCACCCCCTCTGCCGATCCGGGGAGGGCTGCAGACTACCAAATGCCTCCTCCGATACATGTGGGGTAGCCAGCCGCTTCTTTTCACCTGGCAGTGAGGAGTTTCACCAGGGGGACGTAGCGCGTGGGAGGATCACACTATATATGTGAATCACAATAGTCTAGTAATTATTCCTACCACTGGTAGTGGTGAAATGTGAAACAAAGTACCTAATAATCTACAGAACCAAACAGCTAATGTTATCAAGAATGTGACCACATATCGTCCAAAGCGTTGGTTGTCAAAACTGTCAACAAGGTGTCTAATTCCAATTAATCTGTCACCTACCGGTAGCTCTACAGTTCTGCCTACTTCTGATCACTTCCACAAGATGCTTAAATTTGGTTTCATAAATATCAGATCACCATCTACCAAAGCCTTACTAATAAATGATCTGATTCTTGAACATAGTTTTGATATGATTGGGTTATGTGAAACATGGCTGAAACCAAATGTTTTCCTCCCTTTAAATGAAGCTTCCCCATTCAACTATACTTATGCCCATGTAGCTCGGGCAAATAACCAAGGTGGGGGTGCTGCCTTAATATATTAATCTATTTTCAATCTGACTTCTAGACTTAAATCTAAATTCCAGTCTTTTGAGGCTCTTGTTCTGGGTCCATCTTCCTCAGCCATGAATTGACTCGGCTCAGTCCAAATTGTGATAATCTACTGGCCTCCTGGCTGTTACTTGTTATTTCTTGAAGAAATTGGAGAGTTTGTCTCAGGCCTTTTTCCTCACGCTGATGAGATTCTAATTCTAGGTGATTTCAATATTCATCTGAATAAGGCTGCTGATCCTCTAAGTAAAGCCTTTCTGGCACTAGTTGATACTTTTGGGTTCACTCAGTTTGTTCAAGAGTCGACTCATTGCAGTGGTAACACCCTTGATTTGGTTTTATCTAAAGGGATAGCTGTTTCTGATCTGAGTGTCTTGCCGACCACATCTGCTGTGTCTGATCATTTTCTCATCAAATGTGAAGCATTATTGGCCTGTCCAGTTAATGTCAGCACAGATATAATTACCACTCGCCACATTGGTCCCTCCACTGTAGCTGCATTTGGCCAGCAGCTGCCTGAAGTCTTGGCTCCTCTCACTGTGGTAAATGACTCTATTGAAAATCTCATTAGTGACATAAATGTGGTCCTCTCTAGTCTCCTCGATTCAGCCACAGCTCTCACTACCAGAGCTAGGCGACTAAAGAGGCCTACACCCTGGTTTAATGACGAGACACATGCTCTTAAGCAGACCTGCAGGAGACTGGAACGTAAATGGCGAACACCAAAAGTGGAAGTTTTTTACCTATCGTGGCACGAGTGTTTATTGAAACACAAGCCTGCTTTATCTACTACAGAAACATCGTATCTCTCTCACTTAATCAATATTAATAAAGATAATCCCAGATTTCTCTTTGACACTGTATCTAAACTTACTAAAAAGCAGCCGTCTATTAGCTGCTCACCATTCACGGCCCATTAATTTCTACGTTTTTTTTGCAATAAGGTTGATGAGATCTTAAACAAAATTAGTTCTTCAACTCCATCTACTCCTGCAGATCCTGTCTTACTAAATTCATATCTACACAATGAGTCACCGATAGTCCCTGTTATTACAGCTCTTGATACTTTGACTAAGTTCGTGTCAGCTTCTAAACCAACTACTTGACTGCTTGACCCCTTACCAGCAAAACTTTTTAAAGACCTCTGGCCTTTTCTGGGACCTACAATGCTAGACATGGTTAATTTATTTCTTACTGCTGGCATTGTTCCCAGCAGTTTTAAGACAGCTGTGGTTAAACCTCTACTTAAGATACCGCACCTCGATCCAGGGTCTCTTAATAACTATCGGCCAGTCTCTAATATTCCATTCTTTTCTAATATACTCTATACTACTTCTACTACTACTACTACTACTACTACTTTCGGCTGCTCCCGTTAGGGGGCGCCACAGCGGATCATCCGTTTCCATCTCTTCCTGTCTTCTGCATCTTCCTCTGTCACACCAGCCACCTGCATGTCCTCCCTCACCTCATCCATAAATCTCCTCTTTGGCCTTCCTCTTCTCCTCTTCCCTGGCAGCTCCATATTCAGCATCCTTCTCCCAATATACCCATCATCTTTCCTTCACACATGTCCAAGCCATCCCAGTCTTGCCTCTCTTGCTTTGTCTCCAAACCGTCCAACCTGAGCTGTCCCTCTAATATACTGGTTCCTAATCCTGTCCTTCTTCGTCACTCCCAGTGAAAATCTTAGCATCTTCAGCTCTGTCACCTCCCGCTCCTCCTCCTGTCTTTTCGTCAGTACCACTGTCTCCACATAACTGGTCTCACAACCATCTTGTAAACCTTCCCTTTAACTCTTGCTGGTACCCTTCTGTCACAAATCACTCCTGACACTCTCCTCCACCCACTCCACCCTGCCTGCACTCTCTTCTTCATCTCTCTCCTGCACTCCCCGTTACTTTGGACAGTTGACCCCAAGTATTTAAACTAATATGCCTTCGTCACCTCCACTCCTTGCATCCTGACCATCCCACTGTCCTCCCTCTCATTCGCGCATATGTACTCCGTCTTGCTAATATACTCCATACTCTGTCTAGCTAGTTACGCCAACATTTGGAGGCAAATCTCACAGTTTCCTGTTTTTTGTTTACTCTCACTCGTATTTTCAGACAGTATTCACAATTTAAGCAAACTGGAGACCGTCGTCTGTAGAAAAGCAAATAATCCAAGTGTGTCCGCAGGGAGTTTTTTTTTTTATCAAAGGCGAACCATGTCCCGACAAGGACACGAGTTTGATAGCAGCTGTCGACTTGCCTGTCACGCCCTACCTTTGTTTTGCTCCCACTTTCACCCAGCGCTCTCCCTGCGGTAGGAAGAGCAGATACAGGGGAGACGTCACGGAAACGACTCTGGGGGGGGGGGGGGGGCAACTCTGTAAAACCCTGCGCTTTTCTATCGCACCCTTGGCTGTTTGGCCAGAAGCTTGCCTTATCACTCTTGGGCAGAAAATAGCGTGTGCGTGCGTGTGCGTGTGTGTGTGCGTGCATATATGCTCCGGGATATAGAATGAACTAAATACGTATATGCCGAGCCCTGAGGGGAAGCGGAATGAGGGAAATCACGTCACTGCAGAAACGTGTTTTGTCTTTGACCCATATCTCCCCTCTGTTCCCAGGTAACCTCTTCCCCGATCCGTCGTCTCCTCTCTTTTCCCATTTCCTTGTCTTTTTCAGCCAGCTCTTCTGCGATCCTGTTATCCCTATTCCATCTCTCTGTCAGTTCACCTTGCACCCTCTGTCTTCTCATTGCGCCTATTAACACTCACTTCTTACCTCTCCTCTCCTTTTCTAGCCCTGCCTTGCCTTGCCTCTCAGACGCCCCTGCATTTTACCCTGCAACCCCTCCCCCAGAGTACTTGAAAGCCTTGCGTTGCTTCGGAGCTCTGGCTGAAAGGGGTTTCCACCGCTTCTACGGTCTTGCTTGCTTACCAGACGATGGCTCACAGGGTGCTAAGTACTTCATTCACATTCGGGTTTACCCTTGAGCAAGGCACCTTGATCTGAGATGTGCCTCAGGGGACTTCCACCTTCCCACTTTTGTAAGTGTGTGGGGGGGGGGGGATACGGTATGTCTACACATGACGCCACCCTTATTCCTGGCGCTCCAAATAAATGAACAGTTTTTTATAGCAGGATGCCCAGCTTCCATTACCTAGAAACCCAGGAATGTCGTGATGCATGTGTGCCTGTAGTGAACCCCCTTTCCTTGTTCTGGGTTGGTGGGTAGACCAACAACAACAACAATCTAACATTAGTTGCAGCACATCTGTGCCCACAGCCATGTAGCGATTATTTCCCCTTTTCTGTGAGCACGTGTAAACTCTGTTGGCCTGCAATTAATACCCACCAAAACCAACCCCGAGCTTCCTTTGCCTGCCTCTTCTGTTGCTCCCTGACCCTGTATTCTTTTTTTTTTAAATGGGATTTGTGCACAGCAAAGTGAACACTGAGCCCAACTTGCCAACGTGCCCAACTTCACACATGCCACCGAACCCCCAAACCGCCCCTCGGCTTTTCGTTTCGCGTTATGTGTGAAAGCGCGCCTGAGTTGAAGCTCTGCAAAAGCTGCATCGATGTGCCGCATTGTGCATGTAAAATCGTCAGATTGCCGTATCGATCTTGCATAAGAGACCTTCCCTGGAGCAAGTGAGCCAACCATCAGGTATGTACCTATCTGCATGAAGCGGGATATTTGTTTGTAACCCAGTAAGAGTAAGAATACATTTAAAAATCTCTAGGAAATGAACCAACTTAGAAATAAGAGAGCTACGGTCAGTCTACGGTCAGTCTACTGTCAGTCTATGCGGAGGATAAAATCAGTGGTCCGACGTGTGTTACATGGAGCAGCATGACACAACGCGAAGTCATGTCATGTGTGCACAAACGGCATACAAACACAATCCTGCAGAATGCACGTTTGGAAGTGGCTATACAACTCTGGATAAGTACGCAAATTTGGACCCTTCGAGCTGCGCAAAGTCGATGTCACGACCGGTTGCAAGCTTGAGATGCAGTCTCAAGTGTTGCAGCAAGGGGCGCTATAACACGCAACAACAAGACGAAGCCTTCATCTTTGATTTACGCTCTTTGTCTTTCATATTTCCACGGTGTCCCCTTGACGACTTGGGAGTATTAGCTCCACAGGGAGGTATTTAGGAGGCACATTGAGCATGTGCAACTGGGCCATGCGTTTGCAGATTGCAGGCCTGGCACTGGTTTGCATAATTAACTGAATTCTGTTTCAGGACTTTCTCAGCTATTGTAGGGAATTCTGCGTCTCATCACCAGCCAATCAGACTAGCTTGGTCTAGTCAGAAAGGCACGAACTGAGGAAGCCTCTTGGATGAGAGGCGAAACGTCTTCACGGATATATACCAAGTCCAGTTGCACTTGATTCAACTCCTTTGAATAACCATTACCTGGATGAATGAGAACATTCACAGACATGTTAGGGAATTCAGGGGCAGCGGGGAGGTGAACCTGGGTCTCCTGCACCACGGGCGACTGTGCTAACCAGTCAACTAAAGGGTCCGACCCGTTAGTGAAGGGCTAGCGAGTCTCGTCATCCGTGGTCGTTACACTACCCCCCCCCCTTCGGGAACCGCGTCCCCGCGCTTTTGGGCGAACGCGCTTCTAATGGCCTCACGGTCTCACCATCCCACTTCTGACATCAACGTAGTGAATTCAAGGGGCAGTCGGGGACCGCCGTCGCAGCCGGGAAGTGAACCCGGGTCGGGCGACTGCGCTGACCAGTCAACTAAAGGGGTCACGACTGCACTCAAACTAAAGGGTCCGGCCCCTTTAGTTGACTGGTTAGCGCAGTCGCCCGTGGTGCGGGAGACCCGGGTCCACCTCCCGGCTGCCCCTGAATTCACTACAATATGTTAGAATGTGTTGTTGCGTGTGTTGGGATGTCCATGTAATGCACACTTCCACAATCTAGACTGCATCTAAAAGACTAAGGGTCAGTCGTAGAGACGCATCTTAAGGACGTCTCCACACAGAAACTTGGCCTTTTTACACTTCATTTGGATGCCTTTAGAAACACGGCGGTTTGCATTTCTTTTCTCTCCTTCTCTTCTGCTCCTCTCTTCTCGCCTTGGATATCAAATCTTTTCTTTCTTTTCTTCTTCCTGATCACAGAAGCTGTCGTCCGCCAAGCCATCCCCTACAAATCTCGAGGCTGCGCCTTCTCTGAAGCCAAGAGCTGCTTTTCAGTGGCCACATGAGCAGACGGAAACGGAAGTGATGTCTCGGAAATACAAAGAGAACGCGCTTGCGAAATCAGATGATCACAGCGGTCACCGACCTCGACCTCCTCCTCCTCCAGGGCAGTGGCGCCCCCAAGGGGTGGCCAGGGGTGGCCACGGCCACCCTGATACTATCCCTGGCCCCCCCAGCCACGAGTTGCATATGCAGAATATGCTTCTGATTATGCATAATATGCTTCTATCTGATATTTTGCATTAGGTGCTGTTCATTTAAATCAATAATGTGTATTTTTCTTAACTCTCATATTGACAGTTTTCCACTGGGCTATACAGCATACTACAACAGCATCATAGAATTCCCGAAATTCAGTCATGGCTTTTGGTTTTGGTGTGTCACCCCAAGATTTTCAGTGGCCCCATTTGGCCACCCCTATGAAAAATTTCTGGGGGCGCCACTGCTCCAGGGCTCTCCCATCGCAACAACACCGTCCACTAGGACGTGCTCATGTTGTCCAAACCATCAGGGAGCTGCATGTCATAGCAAAACCATTTTATATTTATTGTGATTAACCGAGTTCTCACCTCAAATTAATTAATATATTGTAGCGAATTCGGGGGGCAGTCCGGGAACCGCCACAGCCGGGACGCGAACGCGTGGCTCCCGCTCCGCAAGCGACAACGTTAACCAGTCGACTAAAGGGTCCGACCCGTTAGTCATGGACCAACGTGTCTACTTATCCATGCACGTTACAATATCATTGTAAATTAAGCATTTAATGTTAACAATACTAATGACATCCTGCTCTCCAGCCTTACCAGTACGGTCTTTGTGTTTCTTCTATCATGACTAACAGCCGTTAGAGTTTAGCATAATGGCTGCTGATCCGCAGGAAGATGTGTGTGTGAGGGGGGGGGGGGGGGATGAAGCCAGAGGACGTACACACATACATCACAGTTTAACTAGAACCATTTGGTGATTGTATATTATGGTTCCGTTCATTTTGTCTGCGAGACAAGATTAATTATATTGTGACTACAAGGGCTTCACACCCACTGTGGTTTCTGAAGACTGTTCATCATTATTTATTGTCTTTCTAAAAAAACAGTCGTTTATATATGTATATACTATATATATATATATATATATATATATATATATATATATATATATTGTGCTTGTGTGTGTGTGTGTGTGTGTGTGTGTGTATATATATATATATGTAATCCAGTTAGTCAATCCATCTATTTTGCCCCTAATTTGTTGAGCACTATCCCTACCGTTGAGTGTTTCTTGTAACAAAGTTACACACACACGCACACACACACACACACACACACACACACACACACACACACACACACACACACACACACACACACACACACACACACACACACACACACACACACATACATACATACATACATACACTCACTGGCCACTTTATTAGGTACACCTTGCTAGTACCGGGTTGGACCCCCTTTTGCCTTCAGAACTGCCTTAATCCTTCGTGGCATAGATTCAACAAGGTACTGGAAACATTCCTCAGAGAGTTTGGTCCATATTGACATGATAGCCTCACGCAGTTGCTGCAGATTTGTCGGCTGCACATCCATGATGCGAATCTCCACATCCCAAAGGTGCTCTATTGGATTGAGATCTGGTGACTGTGGAGGCCATTTGAGTACAGTGAACTCATTGTCATGTTCAAGAAACCAGTCTGAGATGATTCGAGCTTTATGACATGGCGCGTTATCCTGCTGGAAGTAGCCATCAGAAGATGGGAACACTGTGGTCATAAAGGGATGGACATGGTCAGCAACAATACTCAGGTAGGCTGTGGCGTTGACACGATGCTCAATTGGTACTAAGGGGCCCAAAGTGTGCCAAGAAAATATCCCCCACACCATTACACCACTACTACCAGCCTGAACCGTTGATACAAGGCAGGATGGATCCATGCTTTCATGTTATTGACGCCAAATTCTGACCCTACCATCCGAATGTCGCAGCAGAAATCGAGACTCATCAGACCAGGCAACGTTTTTCCAATCTTCTATTGTCCAATTTTGGTGAGCCTGTGCGAATTGTAGCCTCAGTTTCCTGTTCTTAGCTGACAGGAGTGGCACCCGGTGTGGTCTTCTGCTGCTGTAGCCCATCTGCCTCAAGTTTCAACGTGTTGTGCGTTCAGAGATGCTCTTCTGCATACCTCGGTTGTAATGAGTGGTTATTTGAGTTACTGTTGCCTTTCTATCAGCTCGAACCAGTCTGGCCAGTCTCCTCTGACCTCTGGCATCAACAAGGCATTTTCGCCCACAGAACTGCCGCTCACTGGATATTTTCTCTTTTTCGGACCATTCTCTGTAAACCCTAGAGATGGTTGTGCGTGAAAATCCCAGTAGATCAGCAATTTCTGAAATACTCAGACCAGCCCGTCTGGCACCAACAACCATGCCACGTTCAAAGTCACTTAAATCACCTTTCTCCCCCATTCTGATGCTCGGTTTGAACTGCAGCAGATCGTCTTGACCATGTCTACATGCCTAAATGCATTGAGTTGCTGCCATGTGATTGGCTGATTAGAAATGTGCGTTAACGAGCAGTTGGACAGGTGTGCCTAATAAAGTGGCCGGTGAGTGTACATACATATATATACACACACGCATATACATACAGACATATATACATATATAGATAGATAGATATAGATGTGTGTGTGTAGATAGATAGATAGATAGATAGATAGATAGATAGATAGATAGATAGATAGATAGATAGATAGATAGATAGATAGATAGATAGATAGATAGATAGATAGATAGATAGATAGATAGTAGTTCTATAAATCAGAATATCGGGGGGGGCTCTATAGGGGGAGGGGCATGTCACGTGCTCACCACGTGTGGGTTTAATTTCAGTTCATGACCTTTGTGATTCTTCCGCTGTCTGCCACTATGTCGCGCTTGAATATCTAGCGAAGCGTAAGTTTCAGGCCATTACCTGTCAAAAACCAAAAAATGCCTCTATGCACCCTCTGCACTGCCTCTGTGCACTGCCTGTTGAGACCTGTGTCCTATCAGACTTGAACCGAGATTTTTGGCACTCCCTTGCGTTGTTGTCTGCTGACCAGATCCTTGCTTGTGTTGTATCGACTCTCGGTTGTGTGTCGCCTGGGATAAAAGCTAAGCGACTACACCATCTCCGAATACTGGACCACTGGAATAAAGGGACATTCTGCAACATTTCCTCCTGTAGATGTTAATCATACCCTAGCGCCACAAAGAACACACACACACACACACACACACACACACACACACACACACACACACACACACACACACACACACACACACACACACACACACACACACACACACACACAAGCCAGTGGCAATGAAAGATTCATGGTGTGGTGATGAAGGTATCTTCCCTTCTGCTCCACTTACCCTTGTAGACAGAGTCATCTCTCGCACACACACACACACACACACACACACACACACACACACACACACACACGCATACACACACGCACACACGCACACACAGGTCATGCATACAGCGCGCACAAACACGCCCACATGTCAGCCGAGGACCTGTTAGCAGCAAGGAGAGGGTAGGAGGAGAAGAGTGAAGCACACAGCCATGGGCTGCTTACTCACCCTTAACCTCCCCAGACACACACACACACACGCACGCACACACGCACGCACGCACGCACACGAACGCACACGAACACACGGTCTTAACGCACCCAATCTATCAAGGGATGAAAGCTCCAGACTGCTTTCTAGGCTGTCTGGCTTCACGTGTGGTATATGTTTGAGGAGTGTGTGTGTGTGTGTGAGAGAGAGAGAGAGAGAGAGAGAGAGAGAGAGAGAGAGAGAGAGAGAGAGAGAGAGAGAGAGAGAGAGAGAGAGAGAGAGAGAGAGAGAGAGAGAGAGAGAGAGATGGTGTGTGTGATTGTGATCGTTGTGGTAACCGTCTTGCGGGCGCGTGGTGTTCTCGTCAGGGCAGAGAACAGGTGAAAGGCGTAGCTTTCCCCAGCCGTCCACACCCAAGGTGAAACCTGAGTATCGACACTTGTGTTTTGTTCATCTCAGCTCTCGTTTACACGTGTCATGTGTCACCAAGGACACCGACTGATGCGCGGCTGATCCGGGACCCCTCCCCGCGACACAAAACACAGCGCTGTGCAGCTGTATAGACGCCGTGAGTCGGGTCGTAAAGCAGTTTACCCTGCTGAAAAATGAACCAAAAAAGACCTCGGGAAAACGTCTTTCCCCTCTGTTTACGATATGTTGTCTGTCCTCCAGTGTCTCTCCTGTCTTCCGTACGAAGATAGACAGAATCACCAAGACAGACAGACAGACAGACAGACAGACAGATAGATAGATAGATAGATAGATAGATAGATAGATAGATAGATAGATAGATAGATAGATAGATAGATAGATAGATAGATAGATAGATAGATAGATAGATAGATAGATAGATAGATAGATAGATAGAAAGAAAGAAAGAAAGAAAGAAAGAAAGAAAGGTGCATGTGATGCAATGTATCTGTTCATTTTCTCCGCTCCAGGTGAACATTTGAGGATGTGTCCCCAGGGTCCTACCTGCTGTACCAGCACTATGGAGGAGAACCTGGCGAGCCTCAGCGTCAAAGACACGGAGGGTCTGATCAGAGAGGCTGGGAGGTCGCTGCAGGCCGCGCTCACCGCGCTGCACAGAAGCTTCGACAGTAAGTGTGGCGTTTTGCTCCACCTCTGGCGCGTGTTCTCGCGTGATGGTGCATGCACACTTGTTTGTCAGGTGGATGCTCACTGCAGTGTACACACAGCGTTCAACACCGGCGCTGCAGCGGTGAATACAGGGCAGAGACCTGGTCTGGATGTGCAACATGTCTATGCACTCGTTAGGGAGTGGTGACCACAAGCTTTTCATCTGCTTATTGTACAGTAAGTACTGTGGCATGGGTGTGAGAATTGTGTGTGTGTGTGTGTGTGTGTGTGTGTGTGTGTGTGTGTGTGTGTGTGTGTGTGTGTGTGTGTGTGTGTGTGTGTGTGTGTGTGTGTGTGTGTGTGTGTGCAATGCTGTTTTTTCCTATGGAGTCACCACGGACTGCTATAGCTATGTCAATTTGACAGCTTTGCGCTTTGCTACTAGTAGTGTGTGTGTGTGTGTGTGTGTGTGTGTGTGTGTGTGTGTGTGTGTGGGTGTGTGGGTGTGTGCGTGCGTGCGCATCAAGGGGACCCCTGACTGGGTGTTATAATGAGAAGAGAGTCAGCCAGACACAATGAAACATGATAAGCCGATCCCCTGATCTCGTAGGCACACACACACACACACACACACACACACACACACACACACACACACACACACACACACACACACACACACACACACACACACACACACACACACTTGCCCACTAAGACTCAGTGGGGCGTCCCCTGTGGCAGTGGCTGGTTCAGCTAATGAGCAGTTTGACCCACTGAGGAGCCGAGTCTTGAGATCACATCACAGAGCGAGAGAGGGGGGGTGTAGAGGGGGAGGGAGGGGGGTGTGAGGGAGGAAGAGGGAAGGAGAGAAATGATAAGGGAATGAAGAAATAGCGGGAGAAAGAAACAGAGTGACAGACATGCTGATAGTGAAAGGGAATTGTGACATGAGCAGCATGTAGAGGGAATGGCTATGAGGGCAGACAGACGGACAGGAAGAGAGCAAAAAGAAAGATTAACAAACAATAAAGAGAAGAGTGAAATGGCCGACAAGCAGCGGGGGGTGGGGGGCAGACGGGGGGGTAGTATTATGAGGCGTAAGGCAGCATGTCGTGTTAGCAGCAGCAGTAGCAATAATGCAGCCGTCCATCTGGTTGTGGTTAGGACTGGCTGGCAGCGGGCCACGGTGTTCGAAGCAGCAAGGAAAAGGCACGGACTAATATACTGGGGAGGTGGTTCACTACTCATTCTCTTTCCCTTTGACCTTAGTGTGTATCCCCCCCCCCTCTCTCTCTCCTCCAGCCTACTTTACAGACCTCCACGGTCGTTCCGAGCGTTCCCTCCAGGAGGCGCTCTCTCCCCTCGGTCCCCTGTACTCGCAGAACACCCGTCTCTACACTGAGCTGTACGGCGACCTGCGGCGCTACTACCGCGGCTCCGCCCTCTGCCTGGATGAGACTATAACGGAGTTCTGGTCCCGCCTCTTCGAGCGGGTGTTCAAAAGCTCCGCCCAGGTAAATATGCGCGCGAGGAGCGCGCCCAAATCACCCCGAACGTGTTGTGTGACGGGGTTCCCACGTGTGCCGGGAAACCTGGAAACGTATTGTAGCGAATTCGGGGGACAACGCAACCACAGGAACTGCCGCGGCCGGGAAGTGAACCCGTATCGCCCGCACCGCAGGAGGCATCGCTAACCGCTAGACTAAAGGGTCAGACCCGCGAGTCTTCTTATCCATGCACATTACACTACCCCCCTCCTTCGGGAAGCCCGTCCCCGCGGTTAAGCGTATCAGCTCCTTCACGCCTCAGGGTGCCTACGCTTCCGATGGCCTTACGGTCGCTCCATCCCACTTCTGACACCAATGTAGCGAATTCGGGGGACAACGCAACCACAGGAACTGCCGCGGCCGGGAAGCGAACCCGTATCGCCCGCACCGCATGAGACATCGCTAACCGCTAGACTAAAGGGTCAGACCCGCGAGCCAGCGGCCAGCGTGTCTAATTATCCATGCACGTCACAGTATTGACCCTTTTAGAGCGTTTTGCCTCCAGCTAAGCTCCGCCCACAAAAACGTCACTAGTTTGGTATCTCTATCAGGTCGGTGTAAATGTCTGGCCGCCCCGCGGTATAGGTGGTCATGTCAAATCGTCCATCAATTGAGTGAGCGTGTATGGCTCGGCCAATCTGGTCCCGTTGGTTAAATGTGAACTTTTTCAAAGTAGGACTCGCGGTCCCGGGGAGAAAGTGTACGTATTCAGAAATACGCGTTTCCTTGTCCATTGTAAATACACAAGCTGACCAAACTTGCTAGCCGGCAGCTAGCTAGCCAACGGCTTCCCTTAAACGGCTCTGAGGGGAAGGGTTTGCCTCCAGCTAAGCTCCGCCCACACAAAAAACCGTCACTATGTTTACTCACAGAAAAGGGGTCAATAGGCTACACTTTCCACCGTGTGAAACATGCGGAGAATGGCCAGGTCGGTCAAGTCTCCTGGCAATATCACACAGCTGTATGTTTGGTTATAAACTCGTACTTTTCCCCGCTGAGAGGGCGTATTTCTAATATAACATTTAGCTGAAACTTGCACAGTTTTAGACATATTTTGTTTTACCTACTGAGATTGCACATCGGCTCTTGACGTGTCGGGGGGTATGATCAATGACCGGCTAAACGTTACCGAGTCCGTTTAGACGCTGCCGAGGCCTCCTCTGACAGCCAACACTGAGCAACACCTCCTTCCCTGAACAGCGGCTGTCATGCTGCGTCAAAGCCAATCGGGAATCATAGAAAACGTCCTTGGAAATTGCCTTAGGAACCCTGATGTTAATATTTTAGTTGTTTGGGCGGCACGGAAGGATAAGGACTTAATGCTCCGGGTCTGTAGTCGACTCCAGTGCACCTTGCTTCCCCCTGGTGGCCGATACGTCGTTATAGAAAAGTGAGATTTTGACGTGAAATGTCTTTGTCTCCTCCTGACAGGTGAGTCTGTCGGAGGACTACCTGGAGTGCGTGGCCAAGCAGCAGGAGACGCTGCGGCCGTTTGGCGACGTGCCGAAGGACATGAAGGCGAAGGTGACCAGGGCTTTTGTTACGGCCAGGTCCTTCATCCAGGGGGCGACAGTCAGCGGAGAGGTCGTCAAGAAAGTCTCTCAGGTAAGTCTACATTGTGTAAGAACGTGTGTGTGTGTGTGTGTGTGTGTGTGTGTGTGTGTGTGTGTGTGTGTGTGTGTGTGTGTGTGTGTGTGGATGTACGTGTACGTGTACGTGTCTGCATGACAAGGCAGAGAAGAAAAAAACAAACTGGATGTGCTTGTGGGGAAGATGTGTTTGTGTGGAAGAGATGCAGAATGTGCGAGTGAATCGAAATGGCAAAGGCGTGTGCGTGTGTGTGCATGTGCGTGCGTGTGTCCGTTTCAGGGAAACAGATATGACAGATGCTTTGCAGACACTCCCAAACTGCCAGACAAAATGTCTCCCCCCTGGAAATCAATCACAAACACAAACATAAACAGAAAACAAGTGGCAGCCTGGGAGACACAAAACCAGTTACATTTAAGAAAAATGGCAACGTTGTTGCCAAATTGTGGACATGATATTTTTCAGGTTAGGATGCGCTTAATTCCAAGAACTCAAACCCAGATGTGTGCGTGTATGTGTGCGTGCGTGCGTGCGTGTGTTTGCGCAAAACAAAACAAGTATGTGTGTCTTTGGGAATGTGTGTTGTCTGTTTCTGATCACCATTTTTAGGAAAGCTCCGTGCTTTGGCGTGTCTGACGCTGCTTCATACCACTTCCTGACACCCCAGATGTCCCGCTTTGCCTCATCACAGACTCGCATCTTGTTGTGCGACTGGTTTTACCAGACGTCTTTACTCCCTTTGACATACACCAAACACCTTAGTGAAGAACAAGGAACCAGCAGTACATTGGGCATGTCATTAGTCCATTTAAGGGTTCTTGTTTTTGGCGTCCGCGTGGCGTGGCGGTCTATTCCGTTGCCTACCAACACGGGGATCAGCGGCTCGAATCCCCGCGTTACTTCCGGCTTGGTCGGGCGTCCCAACAGACACAGTTGGCCGTGTCTGCGGGTGGGAAGCCGGATGTTGGGTGTGTGTCCTGCTCGCTGCACTAGCACCTCCTCTGGTCGGTCGGGTTGCTGTTTCGGCGGGGAGGGGGAAGTGGGGGGAATAGCGTGATCCTCCCACGCGCTACGTCCCCCTGGCGAAACTCCTCACTGTCAGGTGAAAAGAAGCGGCTGGCTACCCCACATGTATGGGAGGAGGCATGTGGTAGTCTGCAGCCCTCCCCGGATCGGCAGAGGGGGTGGAGCAGCGACCGGGACGGCTCGGAAGAGTGGGGTAATTGGCCGGATACAATTGGGAAGAAAGAGGGGGAATAATAATAATAATAAAAAGGAAAGATTTCTTGTCTCATCTTATCTTATCTTATCTTATCTTGTCTTGTCTTGTCTGATCTGATCTGATCTGATCTGATCTTATCTTATCTTATCTTCTCTACTCTTCTCTTCTCTTCTCTTTTTTTCTTTTCTTTTCTTTTCTTTTCTTATCTTATGTTAACTTATCTTATCTTATCTTATCTTGTCTGATCTGATCTGATCTGATCTGATCTGATCTGATCTTATCTGATCTATCTCTGAAACGTGCTGTCTACTTACCTATTGTGCAATTTTGCTAACGAAGAAAAAAGCTAATGCAGCAGATTTATTTCCATTTTACCCATTTGGCTCATCATTAGTTGTTGCAAATACAGCAACATTTCTTCCTGGGGTTCCTCAAAAACACACATACGTAGTATACACACAGACATCTGCATATGTGCACGCAGGAAACTAAACATGCAAACACGTACGTACTTTTCTATGCGCACCAACATTCATACAGCTGAAGCATCACGTGACAAATGCTGCACTACTGCTCATTTGCCGAAGTGTTCAAGCTTCTAACGACCCTGTTCCTCTGCTAGCCCCACTCCTCTCTACACTCACACGCGCGCACACACGCGCGCACACACACCAATTAAGGAGGTCACAGCAAGAAGGGTCTGGGTTCGAGCCCCGGGGTAGTCCAACCTTGCGGGGGGGGGGGGGTGGGTCATATCCCGGGTCGTCCTCTGTGTGGAGTTTGCATGTTCTCCCCGTGTCTGCGTGGGTTTCCTCCGGGTGCCCCGGTTTCCTCCCACAGTCCAAAGACATGTAGGTCAGGGGAATTGGCCATACTACATTGTCCCTAGGTATGAACGTGTGTGTGTGTGTGTGGGGGGGGTCCTGTGTGATGGCCTGGCGGCCTGTCCAGGGTGTCTCCCCGCCTGCCGCCCAGTGGCTGCTGGGATAGGCTCCAGCATCCCCCGCGACCCTGAGAGCAGGATAAGCGGTTCGGATAATGGATGGATGGATGGAGATTTCCAATGAGCCCCGATTCCATTTCCTGTCTCCTCCGTCCAGGTTCCTTTGAGCCAAGAGTGTATGAGGGCCCTGATGAAGCTGGTGTACTGCCCTCACTGTCGGGGCATGGCGTCGGTCAAGCCCTGCTCCAGCTACTGCGCCAACGTCATGAAGGGCTGCCTGGCTAACCAAGCCGACCTGGATACAGAGTGGCATAATCTCATAGGTGAGCTGAACTGATGGACAGATGGACAGACACGCATAGGTGTGCAGAGGCATGCAAGTAGAGGGACAGATATTTGTGTGAGCTGTTACAGTTGCAGAGGAACACCCTAGATTAGCTCATGAGATCAAACAGATGTGAAATCGGAAGAATCATTTAACAGCTCTGATGTCAGTTTTGGACTGTTGTGTGTGACTCTTCTCTCTTCTTAGAGACCATGCTGAAAGTGGCTTACAGTTTTAGCACCGAGCCCAGTCTCGATGTGGTTCTGTCCTCTATCCCGCTCCGTATCCTCGAAGCTGTAAAATACATGCAAGACAACATGGAGTCTTTCACTGTGAAGGTAGGACATCTCTTCTTCCCCTTTTACGCAAAGGAATTTCACAGCCATGTTTAAGCCTATAACAGCTGCACATCCTTGCAGCCTGCAGCTTGTGTATTCTTCACAGAGGTTAAAATACAGAGGGTTCGGCGCCCGGGTAACGTAGCGGTCTATTCCGCCGCACACCAACACGGGGATCGCCGGTTCGAATCCCCGTGTTACCCCCGGCTTGGTCGGGCATCCGTACAAACAGAATCGGCCGTGTCTGTGGGTGGGAAGCCGGATGTAGGTATGTGTCCTAGTCGCTGCACTAGCGCCTCCTCTGGTCGGTCGGGGCGCCTGTTCAGGGGGGAGGGGGGAACTGGGGGGAATAGCGTGACCCTCCCACGCGCTATGTCCCCCTGGCGAAACTCTTCCCTGTCAGGTGAAAAGAAGCGGCTGGCGACTCCACGTGTATCGGAGGAGGCGTGTGGTAGTCTGCAGCCCTCCCCGGATCGGCAGAAGGGGGTGGAGCAGCGACCGGGACGGCTCGGAAGAGTGGGGTAATTGGCCGGATACACTTGGGGAGAAAAATACAGAGGGTTCTCCAGTGTCTTGGTCAAGAGTACACGGAACTGTATTCTTAAAGGAAAATTCCAATATTTTTTTTAACCAAATCCCGATTTTCCTATCGTTAGGAGCCAAACCAATGCGAAGCAGACTCTTCTAGAGTGATTAAATTTCGAGCAAGCCAGTAGTCTTAGCAGCAACGTAATCCTACACCACATAATCTCCACTAAAACAACCCCTTTTCAGCACTAACAGCCTTAGGAGAGGAGGCTAAAGAGAATTAGCCACCACATCAATCACTGAATGATATAAATATCAAGCCTTTTCTGAGCCGGAACACAGGACTCCACCAGCAACCCCACCAGCAACACCGCCAGCGGTGAGAGTTGTGTGTGCGAGAGTTGTAGAGACGTGCAAAAGTGAAAACACGAAGACGGTCCATCACTGCGCTAACTGACCACACTGAGTGTCTGTGGATGTTCTCATTCATCCAGGTCATGGTGATCCAAAGGAGCTGAATCAAGTGCAACTGGACTTGGTATATATCCGTGAAGACGTTTCGCCTCTCATCCAAGAGGCTTCCTCAGTTCGTACCTAGAGGATAAATTCTGAGTCTCATCACCAGCCAGTCAGACTAGCTTGGTCTAGTCAGAAAGGCACGAACTGAGGAAGCCTCTTGGATGAGAGGCGAAACGTCTTCACGGAGATATACCAAGTCCAGTTGCACTTGATTCAACTCCTTTGGATGACCACACTGAGATTGTCTTTTCGTGCTGGAAGGAGTTAAAGACATCCATCAAAACATTCTGATTACATTGCAGCAGCAGCGGTCCATCGACGCAAGCTTGCTCAATACTGAATCAGTATAGAAGACTCTGCTATCCATTGCCTGGTTTGACTCCTAACGAGAGGGAAATGGAGCTTAGTTAAAAAAAAAATCCCAGATTTTTCCCTTAGTGCCTCCTTATCCCCCCCCCCCCCGTATGGCAGCGTGCAACTGAAGTGGCTGTAATTAACAACCTCAGGATTAGTCTGACTCCTGACCAGCCTGTCGCCCCCAGCCTTCAACGCTTAATTTATGAGCCCGTATCTCATAAGGTAAGAGCATCTACAGGAGTACGACACCAGAAATCCCACGCGAGTCCTGATTGGAGCTGGTTGTACCCGAGAGGACCCGTTTGAGGCCAACACAGGCTGCGAGTGCGGCTCGTCATTTGGAATCACAAGAACAAACCCTGGAAAGTACAGACAGAAGGCGGGTTTAGTTAAAGGTGCGATTCTAAAATGCAATTTTAAAAATGGCTGGTCCAGAATACGAGAATTAAGATTACCATAATCAAAAAAATAAAAATAAAAAAAGTAATCAGAATAATATTCATATTTTTTAAACTAGAGTCTCCGGACTTTGCAAATTATGAATTTAATACAAAGATAGGCTTGACACAAAATACCCCTTGGTTATTATGTCGTAACCTTAACCTGCGAGTTTAACCAGAGGATTTCACCCGAGAAATACTCACAGGACAGAACCATTTTGAAATGTAACTCTATGGCGCCATCTAGCGGACTGTCTCAGCGGGCACACGCGTCGGTGCGTTTTCGAAGGCGTGAAGTTGGTATCAACGAGTAGAGGAAAACGCGAGCCACTCCCGCGGGCTGAGAGGTTAGACGGGCGCGTGCTCATGCGTATCCTGTCTGCCCCTGCAGGTGCACCAGACGTGTGGGAGTCCGGGCGAGGCCGAGACAGGAAGTCCCGCCCCCCAAGACCAGAGCAGGCAAAGCAACGCCCTGACTGCCGCCACAGAGTACAAACCCTCCCCCACCGCCGGTGTCAGACTGGAGATGCAGGTGCGCGTGTGTGTGCGCGTGTGTGGACAAAGTGAGAGATGAACGAGACAGACAGAAAAGGAGAAAGAGAGAGAGACGAGACAATGAGATTACAATGAGAAGGAATGTGAGCGATGGAGACAGAAAATGGTATATTTGTGTGTGTGTGTGTGTGTTTGTGTGCGTGTGTGTGTGTGTGTGTGCGTGTGTGCGTATGTGTGTGTGTGTGGATAAAGTGAGAGACGATGAGACAGGCAGAAAGAGAAAAGAGAGAGAGAGACAGAATACAAAGAAAAGGAATATGAGAGGGGGACAGAAATGTATACTTGAGTATGTGTGTGTGTGTGTGTGTGTGTGTGTGTTATTTGTTTGTATGATGACATAAACAGTAACAGATACAGATGGGAGGAAGGGAGGGTGTGTTTCTTCTTCTCTTCTGGATTGTGCTGAAGCAGAGGTCATACCAGCACTGTCTATCAGTCCAAATCTTAGTCCACCCACTCCTTTTTTACATCTCTCTCTCTGTCTCTGTCTGTCTCTCTCTCGCTTGCTCTCTCTGTCTCTCTCTCTGTCTTTCTCTGTCTCTCTCGCTCCTCTCTGTCTCTGTCTCTGTCTCTCTCTCTCTCTCTCTCTCTCTCTCTCTCTCTCTCTCTCTCTCTCTCTCTCTCTCTCACTCGCTCTCTCTCTCTCGCTTGCTCTCTCTCACTCTCTGTCTCTCTCCTCTCTGTCTCTCTCGCTTGCTCTCTCTCTCACTCTGTCTCTCTCGCTTGCTCACTCTCTGTCTCTCTGTCTTTCTCTGTCTCTCTGTCTCTCTCTCTCTGTCTTTCTCTGTCTCTGTCTCTCTCCTCTCTGTCTCTCTCTCTCACTCGCTCTCTCACTCTATGTCTCTCTCTCGCTTGCTCTCTCTGTCTCTCTCCTCTCCTCTCTGTCTCTGTCTCTCTCCTCTCCGTCTCTGTCTCTGTCTCTGTCTCTCTGTATCTGTCTCTTTCTCTCTCCTCTCTGTCTTTGTCTCTGACCCGCTCTGAGGAAGATTGAAAACTCAGTAGACATTGATGCAAAGCTGCTGTTCACTAGGATGGTAAAGGCCATGATGATGACCGACTTCAATTCTTATGGGGAAATGAAAGCTCCCCAGCAGCTCAGTGTGATCTGGGCTTTATAGAGACGTGTTGTGCTCAGTAAAAGACAACCAACTTGTTTTTTCTGGGGAATTGATGTGATTTACTTTTTATTTTTACATATTTATTTATTCGCTTGTGGTTTGAATATGATTGTATTTTCAAAAAAAATAAAATTTACTTTTTAAAAATCAAAATCTCTCTCACTCTGTCTCTGTCTCTCTCTGTCTTTCTGTCTCTCTTTCTCTCCTCTCTGTCTGTCTCTCACTTGCTCTCTCTGTCTCTCGCTCTCTCTTTCTGTGTCTCTGTCTCTGTCCTCTGTCTCTGTCTCTCTGTCTCTCTCTGTCTCTTTCTCTCTCTCTGTCTCTCTCTCGCTTGCTCTCTCTCTGTCCCTCTCTGTCTCTCTCTGTCCCATTCGCTCTCTCTGTCCCTCTCTGTCTCTCTCTTTCTCTCTCCTCTCTGTCTCTCTCGCGCTTGCTCTCTCTCTCTCACTCTCTGTCTTTCTCTGTCTCTCTCCTCTCTGTCTCTGTCTCTCGCTCTGTCTCTCTCCTCTCTGTCTGTCTCTGTGTCTTTCTCTCTCTCTGTCTCTCTCTCACTTGCTCTCTCTCTCTCTCTCTCTCTCTCTCTCTCTCTCTCTCTCTCTCTCTCTCTCTCTCTCTCTCTCTCTCTCTCTCTGTGCCTCTCCTCTCTGTGTGCCTCCTCTCTCCTCAGGTGTCAGACCTCTCCAGTAAGTTGAGAGAGATGCAGCAGTACTGGGTCCAGCTCCCTGCGGCACTCTGCAGTAAACTGGCAGCGGGGAGCTCCAGTCAGGACAAATGCTGGAATGGGATTACAAAGGCCAGGTGGGCAGAACGAATCAAACAGGAAGCAACAACATCCATTCATTATTCTTCTTCCCCCCCCCCCCTTGGTAAGGGAGAGGTCAGCCAGGAGTCAGCGACAGATCGCAGTGGCAGCACGCCACCTGCTGGCCTGCCGGTTGTGAAAAGGAGGCCGTAGCAGATCTCGGCACTATCGCCTCCTAGTCGTCAGCCACGGGCTTGTCTTTGCTTCGTCCCATCCGTCGCCACAGCTCCGTTTTGCAGCATCTAGTAAGCGTCCGTCCTCAGTCCACGTACTGGAGTGGGTGGTTATTGTGAGCCACCCAGACACAGAGCAAGACTGCTTAACGATGCATATTTACCATACGTATTTAATCGCCTTGGTGTTTTATGGCCTCTGTCTGGAGCGTGAGAGCGTTATGTGAAATGGACGTCTAATAGCGGCGGGGTGGGTGCAGCAGTATTTCACATTGTTGAACCCGTAATACTGTGAAGGCGTCCAACCTTGCAAAGGCGTCCCATCTTTTTTTCACACAGTGACAGACGGAGTCGGAGTACCCCCCCCCCTTCATTTCACCGCATCTTTTACTTTGTATTTCTGTGCACGTGACAATTAAAGTACTCGAACTTGTTGCGGACACATGTCCCTGCTTTGCATTTCCATACACTCCTGTGTGGCGCGATGCAGAACAAGACACATCCCTGTGTTGAAATGGCTGCAGACGTCCTGCACATTACCAACCCAGGTCAAGAGACATGCAGGCAGTAGCTCGCTACACACATCCCTTCTCCTCGTGACATGTACCTACGTCAAAATCTTGCTTCCCCCCCCCCCCATTCACACACGTATGGCCGGCTCATTTCTCACATATGTGTCCATCCAGCCTGTCTTACACTCAGGTGTAAGACAGGCTGGAGAGTGAGACACCAATGCTTCCTGCTTGGAGGAAGTGGCGTTGCCTTGAATTCACACCGGGGTGGTTTCCGCGCACTCGCCGTCATCTCCGAGCACCTCCCGGGTTTATCTACAGCCGGCTTTTACGTGGATTTGCTTTGACCAATTTACCCAGGATGCACTACGTGTAAGGGGGGAGGGGGCGGGGTGGCGGTGGTGTCCTGAAGGTTCAGACAATGTGGCGTCTGCAACATGTCGTTTCCACGGCTCCCTCTTTAGACTCATAACCACGTCCCCTCCCGCGTCCGCCGCAGAGAAAACCAGTTCACAACAATATGATACCCTGTTGAAGCACACACACACACACACACACACACACACCCCTGCACACGCACACATGCACAGATGCACACAAAGACGCACACACCCAGTCACACAGTTCTTCATCTCTCCTGTTGGCGTGTAAATGGATTACAGAACACTCTGATGTCATGTTGCCATGGTGATATATGCTTCAGCACAAACTCTCACACACACACATCTTTATCACCATCGGCGGCCACTCGGGCTGGAGTAGGACTGTCCTCCTTCTAGGTCCTTATGGGTGTCTATGTGGGTGTAGAGGCTGATCCTGGAGCCAGACCATGTGGCTCCAGGATCAGGATCAGGATCAGGGTGTGAAGGAGTGGTTGAGGATGTGGTGTGGGCCCTTCCAGTGACTCGCTCCTCCCCGTGTGTCTTCTCGGCAGCACAGCGGAGGTCTTGGTTGCGGTGCGGCACCCTCGCCGACAGCCGGTCTCCAGGCCTCCCTGTTTTACGTCCCTTGACATTGTCTTTATATCGCTTCTTTCGTCCTCCTGGGGCACAGCGTCCTGTCACGAGCTGAGGGTAGAGGACTTGTCTCAGGAGGCGAGAGTCAGACATGGCCGGTCCATCTCGGCGATTGTTGTGCGATGGTGGCAGGTGTAGCAGGCCTGCTCGAGGACGCTGAAGTGGGTGCGCTTGTCCTCCCTGCTGAACTCACGGATCTTCCTGCGGCAGCGCTGTTGTGGCATGCCTCGAGTGCTCCCAGGTGCCTGCTGTATGTGGTCCAGGTTTCTGACCCAGACAGAAGGCCGGGGAGCACCGCCGCTTTGTACACCAGAATTTTTGCTCTGGCCTGAAGGTCTTGGTTTTTAAAAACCATTACACTGAGTGTTGAGGAGGCCCGGCCGGCACAGCTGAGACGATGGTGTATTCCAGTGTGGAAGTTGGAGGAGAGAAGCTGCCAAGATACGGGAGCTGCCCCACGTTTTCCAGCCTGGCGTTGTCTGCAGAGATGGATGGGGGGGCGTAGTTCTGTTGGGGGTGGGGTCTTTTTTATGTCAGTGGCCAGGCCGAGCTGCTTGTACGCTCTTGCAAAGGCGTCTGGTATGCTGTGTAGTCCCTCTTCTGAGGGACACTACGGCGTTGTCGGCGACCTGCTGCAGCTCTGCGATAGATGTAGTGGTGGTTTCGCCTTCAGCCCCAAAGCTGCTAATGTTCAGAAGAGTCCCGTCAGTCCTGTACATGATTTTGACACCCTGAGGCAGATTGGGACCCATGAGGTGGAAGATGGTGGCAATGGAAGACACACACACACACACACACACACACACACACACACACACACACACACACACACACACACACACACACACACACACACATACGTGTGGGTATATATATATATATTTTTTAATTTATTTATATAAACAGTGGATTATATATATATATGTGTGTGTGTGTATATATATATATATAACTTTGTTTAAAGAAACACTGGATTATATATATATATTTATATAAACACTTGATTATATATATATTTATTTATATAAACACTGGTTAATATATTTATATATATATATGTATATATGTGTGTGTGTGTATATATATATAACTTTGTTTAAAGAAACACTGGATTATATATATATATATATATATATATATAACTTTGTTTAAAGAAACACTGGATTATATATATATATACATATATATATATGTATATATATATAAACACTGGATTACATATATATATTTATATAAACACTGGTTAATATATATATGTATATGTGTGTGTGTGTGTGTGTGTGTGTGTGTTTTTTTTTACTTACACTCACCGGCCACTTTATTAGGCACACCTGTCCAACTGCTCGTTAACGCAAATTTCTAATCAGCCAATCACATGGCAGCAACTCAATGCATTTAGGCATGTAGGTGTACCTAATAAAGTGGCCAGTGAGTGTATATCAACCTGTCTGTTCATCATCTCTCTCTCTCTATTTCCCTGTCTGTTCATCTATCTATCTATCTATCTATCTATCTATCTATCTATCTATCTATCTATCTATCTATCTATCTATCTATCTATCTATCTATCTATCTATCTATCTATCTATCTATCTATCTATCTATCTATCTATCTATGTCTGTGTTCCTGTGGCCCCTCTGATGAAAACCGCTCAAATCCCTCCTCCTTTCCCTCCCTCCCTCGCTCGCCCACTCAGGTACCTTCCAGAGGTAATGGGCGATGGCTTGGCCAATCAGATCAACAACCCGGAGGTGGAGCTCGACATCACCAAGCCAGACATGACTATTCGACAGCAGATCATGCTGCTCAAGATCATGAGCAACAGGCTGAAAAACGCGCTGGATGGTAACGACGTGGACTTTCAGGACGCAAGTAGGTCTTTGTTCTAACGCTACGTAGAGGGACCCTGTGTAATAATCTACCTCAGTGCTGACCCCCTCTGTCCAACAGCGCGAATAGCAGCCACAAATTGAAAACCAGGCGGGGAGAAATCGAGCAGTGGCACGGTGGAAACCCAGTACATTCTCGGACGTTCTGGAACGGCCTCAGCTGAGATCATTATTCTGCCATTGTGTACTCTCATTGTACATTTGATCGATAAGGATAAAGATGGATATTTTGATAGATAAAGTTTGCACTTGATGAAAAAACAGTATTGATATTATTAGCATTATTGTAATGCAGAGCCGTCAGTTTGTTTAGGGCAGGGGTGGTCAAGCTTACCCAGAAAGGGCCGGTGTGGGTGCAGGTTTTTGTTCCAACCAAGCAGTAACACAGCTGTGTCTCCTAATCAAGTCCCCCAGCAAAGACTTTTCTGGCTGATTCGTGAGATCAGGCGTGTATTGGTTGGAACAAAAACCTGCACCCGCACCCGCCCTTTCTGGGTAAGCTAGCCCACCCCTGGTTTAGGGTCTACTTCTTCAAGGTAACCTGACACTGTCCACAGGCTATGCTAACAAGCCTCAGAGGGCCAGTTTGGCATCAGCACTGTGAACCAGATCCTGGCTGATCTGGTTATAACATCAGTTTCATACAGACAGCTCAGATTGGAGGAGCACTTGGAGGAGGAACACGGGAGGAGCACTTGGAGATGACACAGCTCTGACCACACTGTTTTCCCAGGGCCTCTCTGTGAAGCCGTCCACACCTCTTGACAGTCAAAACCTTCTTGTAAATATGTGTTGAGCTCTCTATGTATCCCCCCCGCCCCCCCCCCCCAACATGTCCAGGTGATGATATCAGCGGATCAGGAAGCGGGACGTGTGTCGGCGGGCAGTGCTCTCGAAGCAGACCGGGGTGGTACGTCTACCCGCCAGACAACAACCGAGTCAGAGGCACCTCTGCCCCGCGCACCGGCCCCAGCTCTCTCCTGCTCATCCTGCCGTGGCTTACCGCGCTGCGCCGGCGATGATGGACAGCTGTGGCCTCCAATCAGACTGCGGAGTTCTGGTGCAGCGCTGAACCACGGTGAAGGACAAAGGGGACTGTGGAGGGAATGAGAGTAAAGTTGCCAAAAAAAAAAAAACAACAAAAAAAATCATAAAAAATATTAAAGGACATTGGGGGGTGTAATGCATTGACTATATTGTATTTTGACCAGGACAGGCAAAAACGAACACGTTTTCTTCTTCTTTTGGGTATGCTTGGATTTAATGTGTCGCTGTTTGGATGTGGTTTTGGTGATTTGAGCTGGTCCTTGACTTCCAACGAATCCTTTTTTCCACCTTGGAGAAGAACAAAAGAGGGAGAAGAAGAAAATGATGATGATGATGATGACGATGATGACGATGATGATAATGAGGGATGGCTGTGTTAATGATTATTCACTGACATTTCGGCTGCCAGGTCCAGTCAGCTACAGTGTCCAGACACTAGGGGGCGGTGTTGTAACCATGCAGACTGACGGTGACGTAAGTTTCGCTGCAAGCGGGAGGTTCAACAAGGCTCTTTGCTCAAGAACCAAGTCGAACGTTGCCTTTATCAACACACATTGCTTCTTTTTTTCCCTTGTTTTTCGCATTGAGGCTATGTGTCCATTACGTGAAAGACTGTTAGGGTAGCGAGCCACATATGGAGCCGTTTTTGGGCCACGAATCGCCATAATCTGTAGAGTAGTCGTGCAGCTATACACGTTGGCATACAAGCTACATACAGTGTATTTGAAAATATCGGTGTGATTTTTTTTTAATTTAATTTTTTTTTTATCCTCGTCAGTCCCTTCTAAAATAGACTGCAGTATTTTTGTAGTTGATAGTCTCCAAGAATATTTCTTGGGTCAGGAATTCTGTCCAGTCATCGCTTCTCATCCACGGAGGGGAAAAAAACAAAACAAAACAAGGAGTCACTGCTGTTGCTTAGTAGAATAAACGGTGTCGACAAAGCACTCAAGTACAAGCACAGCCTAGCAAAGCTTTACCAGTCCTGCGATTCCTTCTCTCCCCCCCACCCCATCCCTCCCTTTCTTCTTCGTCGGAGTCATAACCAGAGGAGGCAAAGCTCCGGAAGTGCCGGCGTGTCAGCATGCTACCGCAGCAGCGAGTCAGAAGTGAGTCCTTGTGGAGCGCGCGCCTGTGTAACTCACTATGTGGACTCGGATCAGGACTGATGCCTGTGGCTCAGCAGGTGACGCGTCGTAGTTCAACGCACTTCCTGTCAATTGGAGTCTCGGGAAAACCTTCATTGTGCATCACTGATTTGATTTGTGTGTGTGTGTGTTGATTTTTTTGTGTTGATTTTTTCTTCTTTTTTTTTTTACCATACTTGATGACAAAAAAATTGTCCCCTGCACATAGGTTGTTTGTTTTTTTAAACCCCGTGACCAAGCCGGCTTTTGAAAATGTATTGTAAAATATGAACTAATGCATGGGTATCGCTTAGAGGACAACCCGACTTCTCCATTCGTGGCAAGTTGCGTGTTTCTCCAGATGCAAGGTTTCTGCAGGGCATCACGACATGCATACGTTTACCTGCTAGCATAAAATGTACTTGTTCTGCGTCTATTTCAGTTTACACTCTCCCTGGGACGCACGGGGTCGTGTACCACCGGGCCTCGTGCGCGGACAGACGCGCGCGCGGAGGCCACATGCCGAGGGGCTACGATCGAGCTGACGTTGTTCATTTGTGTATTTAATCATATTTTCCGTGTATTAAAGTCTTGGTGGTCGCATCGGGTTTTGACCTGGAAAGTCTGGTCTGATTATTATGGTGCTAATATCACTTCAGGGGTGGTTCCGTTCCGTTGTGGTTTGGTTTGGTTTGGTTTTGCATCCTGGGTCATTTTACTGGCTTCACTGCGGAGATTCTGCATCATGTGGGACCACCTCTAGACCGCTTCACAACGGCGTCTTACGGGGGGGCAACTGGACACAAGCTTCAAGACACGTTTCACCAAGTCCAGTTTAACCCGGTGCAGGTTAAAAGTTCCTACCCGACTTGTCCAATCTTATCAACAGCGGTTCATGGCTGAGCCACTTCCTGGTTGGACCTGCAGGGAAGACCACCCATACCTGCTGTAGTGTAGGAACCTGGCTGGGTGTTTTGGTCGTCGTCATTGCTAAAATGGCAGGTTAAGGCCCGTGTCCACTTGGCTAATAAGACCCGGTTGTAAAGTCCTCTGTCGTGGTGGTTCCGTTTCTGAGATCTCCACAACGTAGCTGATGGGTAAAGCACAACACAACCTACATGCCAATACTGCAGTGACGTGTACACACACATACAACCCATCTACACAAACTGCATGACCCCGTTAAAAACAATGAGACATACTGATTAACCCTCCGCTGCATTGTGGCAGTTAGCAAAACACAAAGACAACGTGGACTACACAAACCACAACACTGAGAAGACTTGATAAAACAATGCAACAAAAGATGACGAGGCTCGTGTGTGCAACCATAGAAACACGCGCGCACGCACACGCACTGAGTTTTCTGGGCACCAGCATTGTTCATGTGTGATCAGTGTGAGTCTGCGGTGTTCAAATCTAAAGCCTCAGTGACTCCTGAGCCGCACTTCCTGTTTGCACAGCACACGAATGAGGAAATGGACCTTTACCACATTGTGGGTTTCTCAGTGTGCCTTGACTTATAATTTGCGGATAATAACAACAACATCTGGCTCTTTCTAGCTGCTGGTGTCAAGGGAGGTGTGAGGACTCTTACAAACTCAGCGGACCGACACGGGGCTATTATTAACGTTTCTTGTATAATCTACTACTGCTACTTCCGGCTGCTCCCATTAGGGGGCGCCACAGCGGATCATCCGTTTCCATCTCTTCTTGTCCTCTGCATCTTCCTCTGTCACGCCAGCCCCCCTGCATGTCCTCCCTCACCACATCCATAAACCTCCTCTTTGGCCTTCCTCTTCTCCTCTTCCCTGGCAGCTCCATATTCAGCATCCTTCTCCCAATATACCCAGCATCTCTCCTCTACACACGTCCAAACCATCTCAGTCCTGCCTCTCTTTCTTTGTCTCCAAACCGTCCTAATCCTGTCCTTCTTCATCACTCCCAATGAAAACCTCATCCTCTTCAGCTCTGCCACCTCCAGCGCCGCCTCCTGTCTATTCATCGGTGCCACCACCTCCAAACCATACAACACAGCTGGTCTTCAGGTTTTGTTTGGTGTGTTCACAGACTGCAGACTAACAATCTGGTTGAACGACCAGCCAGAGAAGAGGGGAAGCGGCACCGCCCAGCTGCTGTAGTACAGTTAGTTATCGAATTCAATCAACTTTTTTTTGATGCATTAATACAGCATCGATAAAATACCAAACCCACAGAAGCCAACCTGGCAACAAGCCCCAGCCTGCTGACCCCCCATGCAGACACGAGAGGTGTGGACTGTACCCGGTAAAGGAGGTCACGGTAAACCTTGCTGTCTTGCTGCCGGTTAACCGAGGCAATGACGTGGTGGGAGGAAGGAAAACAACACGAACAACTAGCGACACGTGAAAAGCCCGAGTGAAAAATGCACGTGGTAAAATTGCAAACAAAGCACGTGTGTGTTAGATGCCCAGGAGTTTTTCTTTTCTTTTTTGCTTCACAGTATGAAAGCTGCAGGTGCAAATGCAGTTGTGTATCGTTTGGCTGCACATCTCAGGGCCCCAAGCCGGGGGGAAGTGGGGTTCGCTGAAATCCAGCTTGTGTGGGAAGCCGTCAGTCCTGCAGGACAGCGCCGCCAAGAACAGATGGGCTTAGTTGGGGCTCACCTTTATGCCCACTTAACAATTTGGTTTGGGCTATTCCCCCCCCCCCACACACACACACACACACACACATACACATACACTGATTTCCAAACCGAGGCACAAGAGACATTGTGGTTTTATCAGTTTGGATAAAAAAACGACATCCTCCTGAGGCTAAACAGATGCTGCCATGTCTTTTGGGCAGACTTTTGCCTGCCCTCGGGTCCTCAGATGACCGTGGCGGCGGTGGAGCTGGAGTTGGTCATCTTTTCAAGTTCAGCATACCAACTCCTTCTGCAGCGGCAGCCAGCAGACCTGCATTGAATTGTGGGTCTCGTCCTGCAGATTACCACAGCTGCCACAGTGCAATGACAAGGCCCCCCCCCTTCTCGCCCTCTCTTACACGTGCGCACACACACACACACACACACACACACACACACACACACACACACACACACACACACACACACACACACACACACACACACACACACACAATGGTGATCGGTGTGTTCCCAGGATGCAATGGCAGTTAAACAAAGGTGATAATTATAGTTTCAACCCCTCCCTCTGTAACTGGATCCTGGACTTCCTGACCAACAGACCTCAGTCTGTTAGGTTAGGTGACCACACCTCCACCCTGACCCTCAGCACAGGTGCCCCTCAAGGCTGTGTTCTGAGCCCCCTCCGTTTCTCTCTCTTTACCCACGACTGCCTGCCAACTCACCCTTCAAATGTCATAGTTAAGTTAGCAGATGACACCACAGTCGTTGGCCGTATCACCAACAATGACGAGACAGCCTACATGGGACGAGATTGAACACCTCACATCATGGTGTACTACCAACAATCTTGTCCTCAATGAGCAGAAGATGAAGGAGCTGATTGTGGACTTCAGGAGGTCTAGAAGCTGCAGCCACTCCCCCATACATATCAATGGGGTGGAAGTGGAGCATGTTTCCAGCTTTAAATTCCTTGGAGTCCACATCAGCGAGGACCTTTCGTCGACACTAAACACCCAGGCCCTTGTGAAAAAGGCCCAACAATGCCTGCATTTCCTGAGGAGGCTGAGGAGCGCCCATCTGTCCCCCAAAATTCTCACCAACTTCTATCACTGCACCATAGAGAGCATCCTGACCATCTGCATCTCAGTGTGGTACGGCAACAGCACCTCAGTACACCAGAAAGCTCTGCAGCGGATCGTCAAGGCGGTCCAGCATACAACCGGTACCCAGCTCCCAGCCATAAAAGACATTTATCACAAACGCTGCCTTCGAAGGGGTCTGAGCATCAGCAGATCCCACCCACCCAAACCATGGACTGTTCTCCCCCCTGCGCTCCGGGAGGCGCTACAGGAGCCTCAGAGCCCACACTACCAGGCTCAAAAACAGCTTCTTTCCACAAGCAGTTGCCCACCTGAACCTGGCCACCCACTGAACGTCTGTAGATATTTTTAAATATTTTGTACTCCAGCTCTCTTTTAACTTATTTTTAGCTTTTGGTCTCCATGTGTGTATATCTTATACTGTGTTTGCTGTGTTTGTCTGTGTCTGTCTTGCACTGTTTGCTGAAGCCACAGCCCTCATTTCATTTTTAACATGTGCCTGCACATTGTTTTTAATGACAATAAATTGAATTGAATTGATTTGATTTGATTTGATTTGAACTGAATTGATTTGAATTGAATTGATACCATGTTCAAGTGTCACATAAAACCTGTTTGGGTTACAGGTGAAACATTGTGCATGCAGGCACTGTCTCGTGATCAAATGATCGTGGCAATGAACTGTGTTTCCCCCTCATTGTTGGGCAGCATCTTCCTTTTCTATACAGTGCACAGAAGAGGAAGAGAGCAACAGATGTGGCCAAATCGAGGACAGCGTTCAGATGTAATGTAAAGGCAGGTCCTTGTATATATAGAGACCATCTCTGGACACAGTGGCCTAAATCTGTCAGACAGGATGTCGACTAGAGCAGCGGTCCCCAACCCCCGGGCCGCGGACCGGTACCGGTCCGTGGGTCATTTGGTACCGGGCCGCAGAGAAAGAATAAATAACTTACATTATTTCCGTTTTATTTATTATCTGAGTCTGAACGATGTTTTATTTTGAAAAATGACCGGATTCCCTCTGTTACATCCGTCTATGACTCACTGTTGACGCTTGTCTCGGTCACGTGATACGTAAAATTATACCCACAAGCTAGCAAAATGAGTAAAAAACAAACGTCTTTGGAAAGTTTCTTTGCGAAGGGGAAAAGGCCCAGTGAGGAGACAGAAGAAGAGCCTATGACTTCCAAGAAAAAGAAAGCTGCATTTAACAGACAATACCAGGAGTCCTACTTAAAATATGGATTTATCGCGACAGGTGATTCCCGCGCAGCAAGCCCGCTCTGCATAATGTGCGGCGACCGGCTCTCTAATGAGGCAATGAAGCCTTCAAAACGGCTTCGCCACTTGGAGACCAAGCACCCTGCATTAAAAGACAAGCCTTCGGAGTGTTTTGGGGAAAAAAAGCATGAACAAGAAGGACAGAAGCAATTACTGAGGGCCACCACATCAACAAATGCGAGTGCACTGAGAGCATCATACTTGGTGGCTAATCGTATTGCTAAGGCTAAGAAGCCATTCACCATTGGTGAAGAATTGATCCTGCCCGCCACTAAAGACATTTGCCGTGAACTTCTAGGAGAGGCTGCGGTTAAAAAGATAGCACAGGTGCCTCTTTCGGCCAGCACCGTCACTCGGCACATTGAGGAAATAGCAGAGGACATTGAGACACAATTGGTGGAGAGGATTAATACATCACCGTGGTACGCACTCCAGGTTGACGAGTCTACAGATATTGACAACAAGGCAACACTACTTGTTTATGTGCGATATCTTTATCAGGAGGATGTGCATGAGGATATTTTATGTGCACTATCGTTGCCAACCAAAACCACAGCCGCAGAACTATTCAAGTCGCTGGATGATTATATATCAGGAAAACCGAAATGGTCCTTTTGTGTCGGCATATGCACAGACGGAGCTGCTGCCATGACTGGACGGCTGTCTGGTTTAACTACTCGGATTAAGGAGGTTGCACCTGAACGTGAGTCTACGCATTGTGTCATTCACCGGGAAATGCTGGCTAGCCGAAAAATACCACCGGAACTTAACAGCGTATTGAATGACGTCGTTAAAGTTATTAACCACATCAGAGCACGCGCCCTTAACTCGCGCCTGTTCGAGCAGCTTTGTGAGGAGATGGACGCGGAGTACAGACACCTTCTCTTATACACAGAAATAAGATGGTTATCCCGAGGGAGATCGCTGGTCAGAGTGTTTGAATTACGAGAGCCGCTGCAGAGATTTCTCTCAGAAAAAAGTCACCGCTGGCAGCACATTTCAGTGACGAGGAATGGGTCGCAAAACTCGCTTACTTGCGCGACATATTCAACCTGCTCAATGAACTCAATCAGTCACTTCAGGGGGAAATGACAACTGTCTTCAAGTTGGCAGATAAAGCAGCTGCATTTAAAGCCAAACTGGATTTGTGGGGACGGCGCGTGAACAGAGGTATATTTGACATTGTGGTGACCCACATCTATATATCGAGAGACATTCACCTAAGAGGACGGTGTACCTTTAAGGGAAGAGGCGAGGGGTCAGATAATGCACTTCCGCTTCCGGTTCACAGTCAGTTCAGTGTCGTTGTCGAACGTATGACATGCAAAGTTGGAGCTAGTAAACTACCTCGACTACGTCTACTCTCACGTCTCCTGTCTCGTTGTTTTCTAACTCCACATTGGTGACCCCGACGTGATCGAACTACTAATACGAGTATGTCTGACAACGAAGACGCCGGTGCTAACAACATGGCTATTGCTAACGCTAGCATTTACACCGCTACTGTGAAGCTACTCGACTTTTGGCAGCATAATCCACGGCCGTGGTTTCAACATGTGGAAGCCAAGTTCCAGCTGAGAGGGATAACGCAGGATGCAACGCAGTACTTCTACGTAGTGGCGGCGTTAGACGCATCGACAACGGCGCGAGCAATGACACTGTTGGAAGCTCCGCCAGCTGCTGGCAAGTACGATGCTATAAAGACATTCCTCCTGAAACTATTTGAACTGTCGGAGCTGGAGAAGGCAGACCGTTTACTGTCCCCGAATGGCCTCGGCGACGGCAAACCGTCTGAGTTAATGGAAAAAATGCTGTCTGTGCTGGGATCGGCTGAGCCGGCCTTTCTTTTCACACACATTTTTCTGAGACAGCTCCCCGCACCTGTACGCACAGCACTGGCCAGTTCTCCTCTCGCCACCTCCAAGGACTACCGTTCTCTGGCTGCTGAAGCAGACAGGGTTTTCCTGGCCAACCGGCAACAGTTTGTGCATGCCCTGCTACCCCACAAGACCGCCCCACCACCACCTGTGTACGACTATATGGACACCGCGGCTGCGGTGACAGCCCGCCGCCAACCTGACGACGGACTCTGTTATTACCATGCCAGGTTTGGGGCAAAAGCAAAACGGTGTCGCAAACCCTGCAATTACAGGGTTCAGGGAAACGCCAAGGCCGGCGCTCGTTAACGGCTATGGGCGCCGGCCGTGACTGCAAGCTGTTGTTCATCAGAGACTCCTTGTCGGGCCGACGGCTGCTGGTTGACTCTGGCGCTCAACGCAGCATACTACCAGCACAAGCTGTGGACACGATGACCGACAGTCACGGCCCCCAGATGGACGCCGCCAACGGCACGTCCATTCGGACGTACGGTATCAGACATGTGGACGTGTGTTTTGGCGGCCGACGTTTCGGCTGGGACTTTGTGATGGCTGCTGTATCCACCCCGCTCCTAGGTGCGGATTTCCTCTGTGCTTTCAACCTGCTGGTGGATGTTAAAAACTGTCGCGTGATTGATGCCGTCTCTTTTGCGTCATACCCCTGCACGCTTGGGGGCGCTGGAGCGCTGTGCCTCGCTAACACACTCTCCACCGGGGATCCATACCAACGCCTGCTCGCAAATTTCCCCGAGCTCACCACACCCACCTTCTCCTCGGCGGTGGCCAAGCACGGCGTGGAACATCATATCACCACAGTGGGCCCCCCAGTTTACGCCCGGGCCCGACGCCTCGACTCGGTCAAGCTCGCAATAGCCAGGGAGGAGTTTTCGACTATGGAGCGCCTCGGCATTGTCCGCCGTTCTGACAGCCCGTGGGCTTCCCCTCTTCACATGGTTACTAAGGCCGACGGGGGTTGGCGCCCGTGCGGGGACTACCGTCGCCTAAACAATGCCACGACCCCCGACCGGTACCCCATACCGCACATACAAGATTTCTCTACCCACCTGGCGGGCGCTGCCATCTATTCCAAAATCGACTTAGTGCGGGGGTATCACCAAGTGCCGGTCCACCCACTGGATGTCCCAAAAACGGCTGTCATCACACCCTTTGGGCTCTTTGAGTTTTTACGTATGCCTTTCGGCCTTAAAGGGGCGGCGCAGACGTTTCAGCGCCTTATGGATTCTGTGCTCCGCGACATGCCATTTTTGTTTGTGTACTTAGACGACATCCTCGTGGCCAGCGCGTCGGCGGAGGAACACATGACGCACCTCACACAGCTGTTCGACAGGCTCAGCGAACACGGCCTCATCATCAACCCAGCTAAGTGTCAGTTCGGGGAGTCGTCCATCACCTTCCTCGGGCACCACATCACTCCACAGGGGGCCGTTCCCCTCCCTGCCAGGGTTGAGGCTGTCACCATGTTCCCCCGCCCCCGCAATGTACAGTCGCTGCAGGAATTCCTGGGCATGGTGAACTTTTATAACCGTTTCCTGCCCCGTGCCGCCCACATCATGCGTCCCCTGTATGAGGCCCTGCGGGGTAAGAAGTCTAAGGACGAGCTGGACTGGTCTTCGGGGATGGACGAGGCTTTTGTGGCCGCCAAGACCGCGCTGGCCAACGCTGCGCTGCTAGCTCACCCGTCGCCTGCCGCCCCCATAGCCCTTACAACGGATGCCTCCGACTACGCCGTGGGGGCCGTGTGTGAGCAGTGGGTGGAGGGGGGCTGGCAGCCGTTGGCGTTCTTCAGTAAACAACTCCGTGAGAGCGAGCGCAAATACAGCACCTTTGATAGGGAACTACTGGGTCTCTTCCTCGCAACCAGACACTTTAGGTTCCTATTGGAGGGCCGACAGTTCACCGCTTTCGTGGACCACAAACCGCTGACGTTCTGTATGGCCAAAACCTCAGAACCGTGGTCTGGGCGTCAGCAGCGCCATCTCGCGGCGGTTTCCGAGTTTACCACGGACATACAACACGTGTCGGGCAAGGATAACTTCGTCGCCGACTGCCTTTCACGGGCAGTTGTTAACGCCGTTCACTTGGGACTCGACTACGCCGCTATGGCAGCGGACCAAGCCAAGGACGCGACCGTTCAAGACTACCGGTCGACCCCTATGGCGCTACGGCTGGAGGAAGTGACGTTCGACGCGGCCAACACCACCCTCCTCTGTGACATCTCCACCGGTCAACCGCGCCCCCTGGTGCCTACTTCCTGGCAGCGCCGAGTTTTCGACACCGTCCATGGCCTTTCCCACCCGGGAGTGAAGGCCTCGACCAAGCTGGTGAGCGTCAAGTTCGTTTGGCCTGGGCTCCGTAAGGATGTTAGAGCCTGGGCCGGCTCGTGTGTGGCGTGCCAACGCGCCAAGGTGCACCGCCATACCAAGGCCCCTTTGGCGCCGTTTGTGGTTCCAGAGAGGCGGTTTGACCACGTCAATGTTGACCTGGTGGGTCCCCTGCCCCCCTCCCGTGGTTATACGTTCCTCCTCACTATTGTGGACAGGGCCACCAGGTGGCCAGAGGCTATTCCCTTGTCCTCCACGACGGCAGCAGAGGTAGCGCGGGCGTTCATCGGCTGCTGGGTGGCCCGTTTCGGCACGCCTGGTGACATCACGAGCGACCGGGGCTCCCAGTTTACCTCGGAGCTCTGGACGGCGGTCGCTGAGCACCTGGGGATGAAGATCCACCGCACTACGGCGTACAACCCGCAGAGCAACGGACTTTGTGAGCGGTTCCATCGGGACATGAAAGCCGCTCTGCGGGCAAGCCTCACTGGCTGCGACTGGATGGACCGGCTCCCGTGGGTCATGCTCGGCCTGCGTTCGGCCCCGAAGGAAGATCTCCAGACCTCCTCCGCTGAGCTGGTGTATGGCCAGCCCCTGCGGGTTCCGGGGGAGTTTCTTCCGGATGCTACGGCTCCCTGGTCGGCCGCCTCTCACCTCAGTGCGTCCCGGAGCGCTGCCGGTGCCTTCGCTCCCGTTCCGATGTCTCAACACTGCCTCCCCTGGTCCTACGTCCCCAAGGATCTGCCATCGGCGAGGTACGTCTTCATTAGGCACGACAGCCATCGGTCCCCGCTGCAGCCCCCATACGACGGGCCCTTCCGCGTCCTGGAGGCGGGGGATAAGAACTTTGTGGTGGACATGGGGGGCAGGCCGGAGCGGGTCGCTATAGACCGTCTCAAGCCCGCTCACTTGGACATTGGGGAGCCAATGCAATTGGCCCTACCCCCGCGGCGTGGGCGCCCTCCTAGGTCGGCCCCGGCACCTGCCTCTGTTCCTGCTTCGGCCCCGCCTATGGCCCGGGTTTCGGCCCCATCTGTTTCCCCTCCTGTGAAGCGCAGCCGTTATGGCCGCAGGGTCCGCCCTCCGACTCGTCACCTGTTTTCCCCGTGACTTTGCACTATGTCATTGACTGTTCTGTTGTAGAGTCTATTTTTATGTTCATGACTTGCACTTTTGCTGTTTTGCATTGTTTTGTTTAGGTGAATTCTGGGGGGGCCTGTGTGGTGACCCACATCTATATATCGAGAGACATTCACCTAAGAGGACGGTGTACCTTTAAGGGAAGAGGCGAGGGGTCAGATAATGCACTTCCGCTTCCGGTTCACAGTCAGTTCAGTGTCGTTGTCGAACGTATGACATGCAAAGTTGGAGCTAGTAAACTACCTCGACTACGTCTACTCTCACGTCTCCTGTCTCGTTGTTTTCTAACTCCACAACATGTTTCAAACATTGGCGGGGATTTTGGAAGAGACAGACCGAGCCGTCATTCTCCCAGCTGGTGCACGATCGCCTGTCTTTGCTTTTAAAAGAGTTTGAGCGCTACTTCCCAACCACAAAAGACCCACGAACTGCCAAGGAATGGATCCGCGACCCATTTGTCAACCTTAAAAGTATGTTCGAGACAACAACTCTGCCGGTGTTCTGGATTAAAGTCACGGCAGAATACCCTGAGATCGCCACAACAGCACTGAAAACCCTGTTGCCATTTCTGACATCCTATTTGTGTGAAGCGGGATTTTCTGCAGTGACGGCAACCAAAACAAAATGACGGAGTAGACTGGACATAAGCAACACACTTCGGGTGTCATTGTGTCCCATTACCCCTAGATGGGATCGTCTCGTTGCAGAGAAACAAGCTCAGGGCTCCCACTGATTTAGCGTTATGGTGAGTTGTATTTTCATGCAATTTATATTTGTTTTGTGTTGTATCTTATTTTGAAGGCATGTTTAAACGTTACCATGGCGACCAGAGAGTGTTAGGGGGCAGAGAGGATGTTACTCATGTTATGTTGTTGGCGCGATGTTACGAGGACGCTGCTAATAAAGTTGCATACGAGTACACGGTGGATTCACGTTTATTATTATATTTAGAAAATACCACAGTTTTTATGCCGGTCGTATCATTTTATTTTGTGTATTTATCCGCCACACCTTAAAGGCCGGTCCGTGAAAATATTGTCTGACATTAAACCGGTCCGGGCGCAAAAAAGGTTGGGGACCGCTGGACTAGAGGATGGGCTCTTGCTGTGTCATAACACAGCATTTCTAATGAGGCACTTTTTTTTTTTTTTTTTTTTTTTTAACTTTCTGTGCATGTAGGGAGGTAGACAGCAGGCTTTCAGAGTCATCTGAACTGTAAAGTTGCCACTCGTTGCAGGACAGACAGACAGAGAAAACAAAAACTCAAGACACATTTGGATGCTTCCCTTGCACACTAACTGTGATGTTCTCGTGGGTGACACAAATAGGCAGACAACTTATTAAACAAACGCGGAACTTTACTGGAGAAGCTCGGGTTCGGTGCATACTGCCGTACTGTGAACTACTGTCTGACTGACTTCCGGGTTCTGCCTCACGTAATGTATGACTGCACATGACGGCAATACGTCACTGTCGTAAATATTAATCACTGTAGTGTTGTACCTATCCATAAACATTACATCATTCCCTTTAAAAAAAATTAAAATATTAACACCATTGTCTTCACCAACAGGTTATAAGGTCTTAGACATAACTGATTCACTTACTATCTGCAACAGCAATATTAATTCTCAATCACAACTCAACATACAATTTAAAATTCAAACGCCACATTGTATTAGTTCGAGTTCAAATAAGCTCATTCATTTGGCCACATTGATGGCCTACAGGCAACTATCTTAATCATTGTCGTTGAGGTACAACGGGTGCTGGCGATTGCTTCTGAAAGGATACCTAGGTGTTGCAACAGTAACAGTGTCACTACCATCCTCGTCAGGACCTGTTTGAGAGTCCTGTATCTCAGCATTGAGCGTTTTAAAGAAAGAAGAGTTTCTGGTTATGGAATGTCCATCTTTGGTTGCTGTGACCGTCGAGCATTTGACCTTTGACGCTGTGTAAGGCTCACTGTTGTACGGAGGGGTGAGCTTGTTGTGCTTGGGTTGTTGGTGCAGCACAGTATCACCAGGGGTGAGTGCGCTTGACTTGACATGACGGCGTGTGTCTGAGTCAGACTTCAATCTTTGCTTTAGCAGGCTTGTCTCGTTTTCTGATTTTGTGGTCAATGTCACTTTCAATGGTTGTGGTGATCATCGGGGTCTTGGGGTGGATTTTAGATTGGAACATCAGTTCTGCAGGTGACGCTTCAGTGGTGCCGTGTGATGTGGAGCGGTACTCACGGAGAAACATGTTGTGTCTCTGTTTCCATGGGATGCTCTGAGTTTCTGCCACGTGGATGGTTTTTCCAAGTGTGCGCATGAAAGCGTTCTGCTGCTGCATTTCCTTGAGGCCAGAGGGGCGTTATTTTCGGGTGGTGAAAACCTAGATGGCCAGCAAACTTGGAGAACTATTCACCATTGAAAGGAGGGCCAATGTCTGTTTTTAGGTTTCTCAGAATTCTAAACATGGAGAACACTTTATCTATGGCTGGGATTGCTGTATTGGCTGAAGTGGATCTCACAATTTCAACTACTGGGTAGCGTGTGTGTTCGTCTATGATAGCTAACAGGTATTCTCCGGTAGGGAGTGGGCCATAGAAATATGCATTGACATTCTGCTGGGGAGGCTACTGGTAGTTCTGACATCTTCAAAGGTTCCGACTGCGCTATGGGTGTATTGGCCTGGCATGCTAGACAGTTCTTAACAGTGAGTTCTGCTTTCAGGTCAGTGTTAGGAAACCATACCTTTGATATGGGGAGTGTCTTTATCTTTATAATGCCCTGGTGTCCTTCATGGGCTAGCTCTGTGTGATTTGTTTGTACTTCTTGAGTGTTTTGGCGTGCTGTGTGTCACTTGCAACTTTGTACCATGTATTGTCTCTGATGTGGGTACTGACCTTCTGCAGGACTGGGCCTTTAAGTGTTTCGTCTTTTATTTCTGTGAGAGTCATTGCTTTGGGTGTGGTGGCGTGCCATGAAGTTCACATACTCCCCCGCCACCTTCTCTGCTCTTGTGTTTTCACTCGTCTGCACTGGAACAGGGTGACGGGATAATGTAGTCTGCAGGGCTCTCCGCTCCTTTTTTGTATTCTACCCTGACATTGTAGGGCTGTAGTCTCAGTCCCTATCTTTCGATCCTGGCAGGTGATTTTGATCGGGGGTAGTTCCAGATCACCTCGAGTGCCTTCTGGTCTGTGACAAGGATGAAAGGGTTGCCATACAGGTACAGGTAGAAGTGTTGAGAACTCCAAACAGTGGCCAGTGCTTCTCTCTCTGTTTGTGAGTAGCGTCTTTCCACATCACTGAGGGCACAGTTGGTGTAGGTTAAGGTGTGTCTCTCCCCTTCTTCCTTTTGGTAGAGAATGGTGCCCAGGCCAACAGGGCTGGCATCCATGACAAGTTCTGTCTTTTTGATAGTCTGTAGTGCTTTGTCTTGCTCTGGGTCCCAGTGCCACTGTGTCTCTTCTGGTCAGCTTGCATAGTGGTGCTGAAATTGAAGCAAAGTCTTTGATAAAGCATGAGCAATAGTTGGCCATACCTAGTGAGCTCCTGACTTCAGTCGTTTGCTGGCTTTCTGAATGGCAGCGACCTTTTTGGGGTCAGCTTACATTCCGCCGGCTGAGAAGATGAATCCAAATAACTCGAGCTTGGACTTGTTAAACTCACACTTTTTCCTGCTGAGTGTAAGCTCTCTCTCTCTTTCAGTCTCTGAAACACCACTCCGAGGCTGTCATCATGGTCAGTCTGCATTTTCCCATAGACGATGATGTCATCACTCAGGTTCTTCACCCCTCTGATCCCTTGTAGTGTCTGGCAGATTACATTCTGAAACACCTCTGCTGCTGAAGATATCCCAAAGTTCAGGCGCTTGTAGCGTCTCAAGGCTAGGTGTGTTGTGAATGTCGTGATGTACCTGCTGTCCAGGTGGAGTTCAAGCTGAAAGTATCCAGCTTTCAAGTTAAGCTTGGAGAAGACTGTCTCTTCGTTCAGCTTGTGGATCACGTCGTCCATGGTGGGGGTGATGTGATGTTTGCGGTGGATGGTCGGTGTTGGCTTGTCTCATGTCGACACATACAGTGGCTTGCAAAAGTATTCATACCCCTTGAACTTTTCCACATTTTGTCACGTTACGACCACAAACATAAATATATTTTATTGGAATTGTATGTGAAAGATCAACACATAGTGGCACACAATTGTGAAGTACAAAGAAAATTATACATGATTTAAAACATTTTTTACAAATAAAAAACTGAAAAGTGTGGCATGCAAAAGTATTCAGCCCCCTTTTCTCTGAGTGCAACCAATTGCCTTCAGAAGTTGCCTGATTATTGCTGAATGATCGAATGTTGACCTAATGACTAAATAGAGTCAACCTGTGTGTAATCTAATCTCAGTACAAATACAGCTGTTCTGTGATGGCCTCAGAGGTTTGTTAAGAGAATATTGGGGAGCAAACAGCATCATGAAGTCCAAGGAACACACCAGACAGGTCAGGGATAAAGTTGTGGAGAAGTTTAAAGCAGGGTTAGGCTATAAAAAGATTTCCCAAGCTTTTAACATCTCGCGGAGCACTGTTCAATCCATCATCCGGGAATGGAAAGAGTATGGCACAACTGCAAACCTACCAAGACATGGCCGTCCACCTAAACTTACAGGCTGAACAAGGAGAGCACTGATCAGAGATGCAGCCAAGAGGCCCATGGTGACTGGATGAACTGCAGAGATCCACAGCTCAGGTGGGGGAATCTGTCCACAGGACAACTATTGGTCGTGCACTGCACAAATCTGCCCTTTATCGAAGAGTGGCAAGAAGAAAGTCATTGTTAAAAGAAAACCATAAGAAGTCCCGTTTGCAGTTTGCCAGAAGCCATGTGGGGGACACAGCAAACATGTGGAAGAAGGTGCTCTGGTCAGATGAGACCAAAATTGAACTTTTTGGCCTAAATGCAAAATGCTATGTGTGGCAGAAAACTAACACTGCACATCAGTCTGAACACACCATCCCCACTGTCAAACATGGTGGTGGCAACATCATGTTCTGGGGGTGCTTTCTTCAGCAGGGACAGGGAAGATGGTTAGAGTTGATGGGAAGATGGATGGAGCCAAATACAGGGCAATCTTGGAAGAAAACCTGTTGGAGTCTGCAAAACACTTGAGACTGGGGCGGAGGTTCACCTTCCAGCAGGACGACGACCCTAAACATAAAGCCAGGGCTACAATGGAATGGTTTAAAACAAAACATATTCATGTGTTAGAATGGCCCAGTCAAAGTCCAGACCTAAATCCAATTGAGAATCTGTGGCAAGATCTGAAAACTGCCGTTCACAAACGCTCTCCATCTAATCTGACTGAGCTTGAGCTGTTTTGCAACGAAGAATGGGCAAAAATTTCAGTCTCTAGATGTGCAAAGCTGGTAGAGACAAACCCCAAAAGACTTGCAGCTGTAGTTGCAGCAAAAGGCGGTTCCACAAAGTGTTGACTAAGGGGGGCTGAATACTTTTGCACACCGCACTTTTCAGTTTTTTATTTGTAAAAAAAATGTCAAATCATGTATAATTTTCTTTGCACTTCACAATTGTGTGCCACTTTGTGTTGGTCTTTCACATAAAATTCCAATAAAATATATTTATGTTTGTGGTCGAAACGTGACAAAATGTGGAAAAGTTCAAGGGGTATGAATACTTTTGCAAGCCACTGTACTCTCACCTTGTCTGGATCTTTTGGGTTGGGTGGTGTGACGATGGGTGAGACCCATGGCGTAGGGCCTGTGACTGTTTCAATGATGTCATCATCTTCTAGCTTTTTCAATTCCTCTTTGACTTTCTGTCGGATGTGAAACGGCACTTGCCTGTATGGCTGACAGGTTGGCTGAATGTCGGTGTTGATGTGCAGCTTAACTTGAAAGTCTTTTAACTTGCCAATGCCTTGAAACAGCTCTGGGTATCTGTCTATCAATTCATCTGCTACTGTTCGGCTGCTTGGGGAGATGACAATGTTCACGATTTTGACAAGGCCTAGCTCCTCAGCTGTTTTGTAGCTTAGCAGAGCGCAGCGTTCACCAGTCATCACATAGAATTTGGCTTTAGTCTTTTTAGCTCCTGCTTCTGTGTTGCATGTGAATGCACCGGCTATGGGCAGTGGTTTAGCGCAGTCGTAAGGGAATATCCTGATGTCAGCTGGGGTGAGTTGTGGGCGTGGTCTGTGTACTGAGCACTTTTTCACTAATAATGTTCACTGCAGCCCCTGAGTCTATCAGTGCTGACATCCTAACATCATTCAGTCTAATGGATGTCTGTGGTTGCACAGCATTGTTGCTGCCTCTAGCTGCAAACACATATGCCTCGTCACTGCTAGATGAATCTTTTGTGTTAACGCTATCTGTTGTTGTTGTGCTGCTAATGTTATACAATTTCTTGTGCGTTTTGAATTGCTTACTCTCTCTGGGTTTCATGTCAGTCTTTTCCAGGTTGCTTTTGCTTTGACCTGCACTGCTTCGCGAAGTGATTCAGCCTGCCGCATGCTTTCCAGTCTTTCCCTTCTGCTGGGCATTCTCCACCGTGAGGGTTTTTTCCAACGCAATTCCGGCAAAGGTTGTTGGGCTTGGCTCTCCCGGCGCGCCGGCTGGTAGCTGGTCGCCCCTTCTGATGCACTGTGTTCACCGACGCAACTACACTCTGCCCCATGCCGTCTGCTTGCTGCTCGGATGATTCTGGCGATCTGCCGTGCTCCAGGAGTTCATCCGGGCTGCTGTCAGGCTCCCTGAGCGCTCGTCTGCGCAGCCTCGTCGAAGGGCAGCTTTGAATTAGTTGGTGAACTCAGAATTCTTCGCTAGCATACGCAGTCTTGCACAGTATGTGTCTAAAATTTCACCTGGCTGTTGCACCACTTTTCTAAACATGTACGCTTGGTATTGCACGTTCTTTTTAGGCGCCAAGTTCTTTTCCTAGCTTCCGCTTTACCTCAGCAGACTGGTCCGCCTCTGCTGCTAGCGAGTCGTCCATGTCAGGCACACACGCTCCTGCTAAGTGTAGCAGCAGCGCTTTCTGCCTCGCATCTTCTGTAATGTTCATGGCAGCAGTATCGTTTTCAAACCTCTGCACCCATTTGGTCCAGCGTGGTCCTACTGAGCTTGGATCCGTTTCTCTGTCGAAAGCCGGCAAAGTGACGGTGTTTGCGGGTGCCATTTTGAATTTAGTCTTTTGCTAGCCACTCATTCAGTCTCTTGTGTTAGCCACTCGTGGTCGTCCGTTGGTTGGCTTAGCACTCCTTTTTTCTTTGTTGTTCGGTTTAGTTTTCCTGTCTTTTTCTTTACTTGCGCGCAGAGTGTGTCATTCGTCGTCCTTTTGTCCTCGTCGCCAACGTGACGTTCTCGCGTGTAATACAAATAGGCAGACAACTCATTAAACAAACTTTACTGGACAAGCCGAGGTTCAGTGCATACAGCCGTATGCGAAGTCCTGTCTGACTAACTGATTTCCGGCCGGGTTCTGCCTCTCGCAATGCATGACTGCACATGACGGCAATACGTCACTGTCATAAATATGAATCGCTGTAATGCTGTACCCATCCGTTCCTATGCAATTACTCTTGTTGAACATAATGTGCAGTCTCACATATACAGCCAGTCAGCCACTGTATTATTTACTGCGCTATAAGCAGCTATTTTGGTCCTTGCGGGTATCCATATGTGTGTGTGTATGACTTCTGCGCATGTGCAATAAAGTTCTCTTCCTGCCCCACCAAGTACGACTGGACGTCTAATGTTTGCTCCTGCAGTCTAACTCTACAAAAGTATATTAACATACCAAACAAGTATGTAGCTAGACATCCGTGACATAAATATGAACAATGCAACAGGTTATGGGCCCAGTGCCATGTCTAGTCAGCGATTTAATAGACTTTTGTTCGACGGCGACGAGAGAGGATACGAGTTATGGGAAACTCGCTTCCTAGCCCACATGGAGTTGAGAGGACTCAGCGAGACTCTACTGAACGTGCCAGTTATCGCTGCGGGCGAAAATGCTGTCCAGTTGAGAGAAGCAGACGTCAAGAAAAACAGAGAAGCGTACGCGGAGCTGGTGCAAGTTTTAGACAACAAGAGCTTGTCACTAATTATGCGGGATGCAGCAGCCGACGGTAGGGCGGCATTGAAGATACTTCGGCAACATTACGCGGGCAAAGGCAAACCGCGCGTGGTGAGTTTATATTGTGAACTCTCAGCTCTTCGCATGGAAAGCAACGAGACCGTCACGGAGTATATTGTTCGTGCAGAGACAATATTCTCGTCGTTGAAAGGAGCCGACGAGAACATAAGTGACGGGTTGCAAGTGGGAATGGTAGTGAAAGGACTGCCGGACTCTTTCAAACCGTTCGTGGTTCATATTACTCAGAGTAGTGACAGCCTGACATTCAGTGAATTTAAGGCAAAATTAAGGAGCTTTGAAGACACAGAAAGGTACAAGCCGAGTAATGGTGATGACGGGGACAGTGTGATAAGAGCTGCCACAGCAGCCACCACCTCTCGTGGAAGAGGTAGAGAGAGAAAGAGCATGGCCGAAATTGAGTGCTTCAGATGCCACAAAAAAGGGCATATGTCTCGAACATGTACGAGCATGCCTGAACCAAGAAGAGCAGAACGCAGGAGAGACGCGCGAGGCCGGGGGAAGCAGCGAGACGCCATCGCGGGAGTGACCGGAGCAGAGCAGGGTGCAGCGGGGGACCAGGACGGACGCTGGGGAGCGCACCGAGAGACAGACGGCACCCACCGAGAAATAGAGGTGGACGCCGATGACCGGGAAGGCAGGTCATATTGCTTCAAGATGAAAGAGGACACCAGGCCGGTGAGGCGGACTGTCAACAACAGAGGTTTGATGGTCGACTGTGGCGTGACGTCACACATGATAAATGACTTTACAAAGTTCAAAACAGTCGATAAAGGCTTTAAGCCCAAGAGTCACGTGATTGAACTTGCAGACGGGACAAAGGCTACCGGAGTTGCCAAGGCCAGAGGAGAAGCTGAAGTCACCTTAATTGACAGCGAAGGAAGAAAGGTGACAGCACGACTGAAGAGGGCCCTGTATATCCCGACGTTTCCTCAGGACATTTTTTCCGTTAAAGCAGCCACAAGTAACGGAGCAGAAATCCACTTCAAGGAAGGTGAAAATTGGATGGGGTATAAAAACGAGGGTACCAAGTTTAACATTGAAGTATTTGGGAAACTGTATTATTTGTCTACAGCTAATAATACTGATGATAATGTTGACGGATACAAAGGATGTCATGATATTGAAACGTGGCACAGAATCCTTGGTCATTGTAACTTAGATGATGTTTCAAGACTAGAAGGTGTAGTTGAAGGAATGATGATTAAGGGGAAAAATGACAAATCTAACTTCAACTGTGAAACATGTACACAAGGAAAATTTGTGGAGTCTAGAAATAGACAGGCTGATAGCAAAGCTAAAGGAATACTTGAACTAGTCCATACAGATCTGTGCGGCCCGATCGAGCCTACTGATAAAGATGGGTATAAATACACCATAGCTTTCACAGATGACTATAGCAGTATGACATGGACATATTTCATGAGGTCAAAGAGTGATACAGCTAAGGCTACCGAAAAATTCTTAGCTGACACTGCCTCCTTTGGGCAGGTGAAAACCATTAGGTCTGACAATGGTACCGAGTTCACTGGAGGATGTTTCCAAGATCTGCTGAGAGAAAATAAAATTAGTCACCAAACTAGTGCCCCCTACTCGCCGCATCAGAACGGCACGGCAGAACGAAACTGGAGAACATTATTTGACATGGCACGATGTATGCTGCTAGAAAGTAAGATGCCAAAACAGCTATGGAGGTTTGCGGTGCAGACAGCTGCACAGATACGCAACAGGTGCTACTGTAAGCGATTAAAGCAAACCCCATACAGTGCTTTCACAGGGAAAACACCAAATATTTCCCATATGATGGTTTTTGGCACTGAGTGCTATGCCTATAGACAAGACAAAAAGAAACTGGATCCAAGGTGCGAGAAGGGCATTTTCATAGGATATGATAAATACAGCCCTGCATACAATGTATATTATCCAAAAACAGGAAAAGTGTCAAAGCATAGATTAGTTAAGTTCATACAGAAGAACAACAGAGACTGCCAGACACAAACAGGTCCACACAACGATGGAGACAGCTATGAGGATATAGACTCATACGAGCCTGATGTAGTACCAGTTAGGACTGATGAGCAGCCCCAGATTACAGGTACAGGAGGTGAAAGTGGTACACTTTCTAATAACCAGGGGGATAGTGAGGGCAGAAACCGCTACCCAACTAGAGAGAGGAAGACCCCAAAATATCTTGAAGAATACCAGTGTAAAGCAGAATGTACTGATGAGCAAGATGTGGATTATTTTTATAGAGCTGTATTTGGGGTACCAAACACATTCAAGGAGGCCATGAGCTCTAATAAGTCTCAGAAGTGGGTTAACGCAATGGAAGAAGAGATTAACTCTTTAAAAGAGAACGAAACGTTCACATTGACCACACTTCCTAAAGGGAAAACTGTTGTGGGAGGTCGCTGGGTCTTTACAATTAAAGAGAACCATGATGAATCTGAAACATAGATAACCCAGAAGTATCAAACAACAATGAAGTTGGGGCTTTCCTGAGTTGTTATTCAAGGAATAATGTTACCGTTATGTTATGTTATGTTATGTTAATTACCGGCATAGGTAATTTATGTTTTAAGGAAGACCTGTTTTTCTTTTCATGTAAGTCTGTAAAGGTGAGCCTGAGTGAGGGTGTTGAACATAATGTGCAGTCTCACATATACAGCCAGTCAGCCACTGTATTATTTACTGCGCTATAAGCAGCTATTTTGGTCCTTGCGGGTATCCATATGTGTGTGTGTGTGTATGACTTCTGCGCATGTGCAATAAAGTTCTCTTCCTGCCCCACCAAGTACGACTGGACGTCTAATGTTTGCTCCTGCAGTCTAACTCTACAAAAGTATATTAACATACCAAACAAGTATGTAGCTAGACATCCGTGACATAAATATGAACAATGCAACAACTCTCCATTCATTTCAAAAACAGTGATGTATTGGGTCTCTCTATTGTTGGCAGAACACTGTCTATCACTCAACTTGCAGATGATACAACACTTTTTTTAAAGGATACATTTCAAGTTAATAAAGCAATCAAAGTCATTAACTCTTTCTCAATGGCCTCCGGCCTTAAACTGACCATTTCAAAATGTGAGCTTCTTCCTGTTAATAGTTGCACAGATACTATTATTTCTGGGATCCCTGTGAAGCATAAGGTTAAATATCTTGGTATTATAATTGAAAAAGACCAAAGCTCCAGACTATCTGAAAATTTTAATCCACTTATAGCTTCAGTCCAACAGAGGTTTAACCTTTGGCTTCAAAGAGATTTGTCTATTACTGGAAGATCCTTGGTAGCTAAAGTTGAAGGCCTCTCCAGACTTATATATGCAGCTATGCCACTTGATGTCTCAAAAGACATATGCACTAAAATTGACAGAATATTATTTGAATTTATCTGGAAAAAAAGAATACATTATATTAAGAAGAATGTCATGATAAATAAGTTATGTTCTGGTGGGATTAATTCTTTAGACTTCACCTCCTTAAACTCTTCTTTTAAAGTCAAATGGATCAAACTTTTCTTAAAAAATCCCAACTCAATCTGGAATTTTATTACTGCCCATATATTTAATTCACTTGGAGGAATGCATTTTCTCTTAAGGTGCAATTACAATATTTATAAATTACCGATAAAACTGTCCAACTTTCATAGTCAACTTTTGTTATCCTGGTCAATGATGTACTCACACAATTTTTCTCCCCATAAATATTTCATTTGGAACAATCAAGATATTAGGTTTAAGAACAAATCTTTATATATTAAGAGATGGGTTGATAATAAAATTTTACTTGTTAGTCAATTACTGAATGACAATGGTCAGCTTTTCACTTATGAAGAATTTCTTTCTGTATATGGTTTCCCTGTTACACCAAGAGAATATTCTATTGTATTTGATGCAATACCAGATGGAGTTAGAAGGTTATTGTTGTCTGCTCCTAAAGGTAAAAGTTGTACTATTCCAGGTTTAACTCCTGAAGACATATATATTGGTAACTTGTGTCCTTTATTAAGTGATAAAGCCACTAATCAATGCGTTAGAAATATTATTCAGAGAGACATTGTTTCTAAACCTGCAGCCATTTTCTACTGGAATAATATTTATAATGACATAGATTGGGGGAACACTTGGATTTTATCACGAAAATATTGTATTACAAATAAGGTACGAGAAGTTACATTTAAACTGCTTCACAGATGTTATCCAGTCAAGTCCCTTCTTGTAAAATACAAGATTAATATTGACACACTCTGTTCCTTTTGTGGCAATGTGGATGAAACCATATGTCATTTATTTTGAGATTGTACCTATTCTCATGTTTTTTGGATTGATCTAAATAATCTCATAAATAACAAAATTGACTCTTCTTGTAAACTGGACATCCAACATGTTTTATTTGGTCTGTCACAAAATGAGGAAATAAGTTCAGAAAAAATGTATATTATCAACCTTCTATTAATATTTGCTAAATTTCATATTCGTTGTACCAAATTTGCACACCAGCGTCCAAACATTAGTGTATTCAAAGCACTTCTTTCATCCTATTTAGAATCTTTAAAAGAATGTATGAATCCTAAAGCCAGCAAAACCAGAAGACTATGTGAGGACTATAATTTAACTTAAATCCTGTATCTCGAGCTTTTTTATTTTGTCTTTTCTTTTCTGTTTTTATGGATATATAAATTTTAATTTTGAAATAATTTATATTTTTGTAACTACTTTTTGTCCTATTGTGATGTAATATTTTCTTGTTTATATGTTTTGTTCAATAAAAAAAAATGCTGTACCTATCCGTAAACATTACGCTAACCTGTACTCATTTTTGTGTGGTATATTCATAACTCACTTGAGTGGTGGTAGTCATACATTAAATGGGTCCTATTGACTAGCAGTGTAACATATCAATATTCATAGATATGCATATCCCTCACCCAAAACAAATAAAATAAAATAAAATAAAAAAGGGAATGAAGGCTTGAAGTAAGTCTTGAGATGTAAAACAGCTTAGCCTAGCTTTTGGAGAGCATTGCATGTGTGTCAAGCTACCCATTGGACTGTACCGATCCTTTGTAATAACACCCCCACCCCTTTTAGGCCGGGAGCCAGGACCAGCCCTCAGGATGTTTTCTGCTACCTTTTTTCCACTATTATTTCTTGTTAGCCTATACCTTGGGCAATCAGAAGTTGATAACGAGCACCCCCAACTCGGCCCCGTTTGGCCACAGGGGGCCAAAAACCCAATTTTTGAGCCATGTTCCTGGCGAAATTATGTACATGCTGTAGTGGTTATGGGGCTACAAAATTCCCCTTATTGAGCTAGTAGGAAAGTTAGTTTACAGCTGCTGTTTCCTCGGTTCGGGTTTACAGTGACACACTTCCGCTGCGCGGGTTTTGTTGTTGTTGTAATGGTGGAAGGAATAAATGGTGCACGTTGTGTAGCCGAAAGAGAAAGTTGTCACGACTCCTGCTTGAGCTCCTCTACACTGGTGACCCCGACGATTGTCTCTTCGTAGTTATCAGAGACAATCTTTCGAACGAACATGGTTGACGAAATCAACGCGGTTTCTCTCAAATTGCCAGAGTTATGGGAGTCATCGGCAACGACATGGTTCGCCCAGGCGGAAGCGCAGTTTCCTATCCGCAAAATAACGGATGATGCTACTAAATACAACTACGTGGTATCGGCGCTCGGATGTTCGACTGCAACTACAGTGGTGAGTCTCCTTACAAATCCTCCGGCGGCAGACAAATACAAGGGGCTCAAAGATCACCTCTTGAAGATTTTTGAACTTTCCGGCGCCGAGAGGGCCCACCGTCTCTTTTCTCTGCAAGGCTTGGGTGACAGCAAGCCATCCGAGCTCATGGACAAAATGCTGAATCTGCTGGGACCGCCGCACACACCTGATTTCCTCTTTGTCCAACTGTTTCTGCGACAACTGCCTGCTCAGGTGCGGACCGCTTTGGCTAACACCAGCATTACCGATTGCCGCAAGCTAGCTGAAGAAGCTGACAAGTTCTTCCTGGCCAGCCCACAGCAGCACTGCGCGTCCGCGCTCACCCCTGCCCACCCCCACATGCCACCACCTGGTGACTCCATGGTGGTCGCCGCGGCAACCCCAGGTCGGCGACAGGAGCCCGGCCTGTGCTTTTACCATGCAAAGTTCGGGGCCAAGGCGAAAAAGTGCACCTCCCCGTGCAATTTCAGCTCGTCAGGAAACGCCAAGGCCGGCGCTCACTAGTGGCCATGGGCGTCGGCGTGGAGGACAACATGCTACTTTTCCTGCGAGACTCCATCTCGGGGCGGCGTTTCCTATGCGACACTGGGGCACAGAGGAGTGTCGTACCTGCATCGAGTGTGGACGCTCTGTCGGGCGCTCACGGCCCTCCCATGGAAGCTGCTAACGGCAGCTCTATCCGTACGTATGGCACGAGGCACATTGACATGTGTTTTAATGGACAGCGGTTCAGCTGGGATTTTGTCACCGCCGACGTGGCATTTCCCCTCCTCGGTGCAGATTTTCTTTGTGCTCATGGGCTGCTGGTGGACGTCAGGAATTGACGCCTGATTGACGCCGTCACCTTCGCTTCACACGCGTGTGCACTCAGCGATACAGGCTCCGTCAGGCTGTCCAGCATGCTCTCCAATGAGGACGTGTTTCTCCATCTTCTCTCCGAGTTCCCTGACCTCACTCAGCCCACATTCTCGTCATCTACGACCAAACATGGGGTTGAGCACCACATCGTCACCACTGGCCCGCCGGTGCACGCTCGAGCTCGGCGCCTTGACCCGACCAAGCTCTCTGTCGCCAAGGCGGAGTTTGAGAACATGGAGCGACTCGGCATCATCCGTCGCTCCAGCAGCCCGTGGGCTTCACCCCTCCACATAGTGGGTGGCGTCCATGTGGTGACTACCATCGGCTCAATGACGCAACAACACCGGACCGCTACCCGGTCCCTCACATCCAAGATTTCTCCGCCCACCTGGCTGGGAAAGTAATCTTTTCCAAGGTGGACCTCGTCCGTGGATACCACCAGGTGCCCATCCATCCTGCTGATGTCCCCAAAACGGCTCTGACAACTCCGTTCGGACTGTTCGAGTTCCTGCGCATGCCGTTTGGGCTGAAGAACGCCGCGCAGTCCTTCCAACGCCTCATGGACTCAGTGTTGCGGGACCTGCCTTTCCTCTTTGTGTACCTGGATGACATACTGGTCGCTAGCACCTCCGGGTCCGAGCACTTGTCCCTGTTCAGAGCCCTTTTCGAGAGACTCAGCCTGCACGGGTTGATAGTTAACCCGGCCAAATGCCAGTTTGGTCTGAGCACCATTGACTTCCTGGGCCACCGGGTCACCAAGGACGGGGCGGCCCCCCTTCCATCTAAGGTGGAGGCTGTCGCAGACTTTCCACGCCCACACATGGCCCAGTCCCTCCGGGAGTTAATTGGCATGGTGTCCTTCTACCACCGGTTTATCCCCCGGGCTGTCGATCTCCTCCGCCCCCTATATGAGGCTCTGAAGGGCACAGCCCCCAAACACGCTGTGGACTGGTCTGCAGAGAGGGACACTGCTTTTAAGCATGTGAAGGCTGCCCTGGCTGACGCGGCGATGCTGGCGCACCCTGTGTCTGGAGCGCCCATTGCCATCACGACGGATGCTTCGGACTACGCTGTCGGCGCGATTTACGAGCAGTGGGTGAGCGGTGCGTGGCAGCCGCTTGCCTTCTTCAGCAGGCAGTTGAACCTGAGAGAGCGCAAATACAGCACCTTTGATCGTGAGCTGCTTGGCCTTTTCCTCGCTGTTAGGCACTTTCGTTTCCTACTGGAGGGCCGTCAGTTCACGGCTTTCGTCGATCACAAACCGCTGGTGTTTGTGATGGCCAAGGTGGCAGAGCCGTGGTCAGTCCGCCAGCAGCGACAGTTGGCCTACATCTCAGAGTTTACCACCAACATGAGGCATGTCGCTGAGAAGTCCAACCCGGTTGCCGACTGTCTCTCCCGGGCCATCGCTGGTGCCGCCCATTTGGGACTCGACTACAGCCAGATGGCGGCTGACCAGGCCGCTGACCCAGGAGTGCAGGCATGCCGGACCGCCGACACAGGGCTGCAGTTGGAGGATGTGGCTTTCGACGGCGCCGGCACCACGCTCCTGTGCGACGTCTCTACGGGTCAGCCTCGACCAGTCGTTCCGACTGCTTGGAGGCAACGGGTCTTCGACGCAGTCCATGGGCTGTCTCACCCTGGCAGAAAGCCTTCACAGAGGTTGGTGGCGGCAAAGTTTGTCTGGCATGGACTCAAAAAGGATGTGAGGGACTGGGCTGACACCTGTGTGGAGTGCCAACGCTCCAAAGTGCTCCAGCACATCAAAGCGCCCCTGATACCTTTCACGGTACCTGAGAAGAGGTTCGACCACGTGAATGTGGACCTGGTAGGCCCCCTACCCCCCTCCCGTGGTTTCACATACCTGCTCACCATGGTCAACAGGACCACGCGATGGCCAGAGGCCGTCCCGCTTTCGTCCACGACAGCGCCTGAGGTTGCCCGAGCGTTCATCGGAACCTGGGTCGCCCGCTTTGCCACCCCATCTGACCTCTCCTCGGACAGAGGGCCGCAATTCATGTCAGCGCTCTGGAAGGAGATCGCCGCGGGTTTAGGGGTGAGGCTCCATTGCACCACAGCATATCACCCTTAGGCGAATGGATTGGTCGAGAGGTTCCATCGCTCGATGAAGGCCGCATTGCGGGCTACCCTCAAGGACGACCGCTGGGTCGACAAACTGCCTTGGGTCATGCTTGGGCTCAGGACGGCTCCCAAGGAGGACCTCCAGTCCTCATCCGCCGAACTGGTCTACGGACAGCCACTTCGGGTCCCGGGGGATTTCCTTCCCACCGCCACAGCTCCCCGGTCCGCCAGATGCCAACGGACTGCGCCGCAGGAGGCCAGGGCTTTTGCACCGGTCCCCACTTCTCAGCATGGCGGCTCTCAGTCCTATGTCCCCACGGAGCTGCGGTCGGCGGAGTATGTTTTCATCCGTCACGACGCGCACCGCGGTCCCCTGCAGCCACCCTACGACGGCCCATTTCGGGTACGGGACACTGGAGATAAGCACTTTGTGGTGGAGGTTGGCAGCAGGCTGGAGCGGGTTTCTGTGGTCCGCCTCAAGCCTGCTCACCTGGACTTAGACTGCCCCGTTGGTCTTGCCCTGCCCCCACGGCGGGGGCGCCCCCCGGCTCTGCCCGCCTCCCCCGGCGAGCCGCCCCCTGCTTCCCCAGCCCCTCCCTTTCCCCGGTGCAGCTGTGAGGACTCTGCTGCTTTGCCTGCGGTTAACCAGCCCCCAGCTCCTGTTCAGCGGAGCCGTTGGGGCAGAGAGATCCGCCCCCCTCGCCACACTGACTTTTCGTATTAAGGCAAATTCTGGGGGGACATGTGTAGTGGTTATGGGGCTACATAATTCCCCTTATTGAGCTAGTAGGAACGTTAGTTTACAGCTGCTGTTTCCTCGGTTCGGGTTTACAGTGACACACTTCCGCTGCGCGGGTTTTGTTGTTGTTGTAATAGTGGAAGGAAAAAATGGTGCATGTTGTGTAGCCGAAAGAGAAAGTTGTCACGACTCCTGCTTGAGCTCCTCTACAATGCAAATATTAAGGTACTACAATGGCATAAATAGTCATACAAGAATGAAATTGGGCAGAGAGTATCCTGATACATAAGGGGAAGCAGGAAAATATGATTCTGGGGCTTGCTGCAACTCAATTTTAAGATATCACCCACACCATCCCCAAAAAGACAAAAAAGTACTGTCCGCCTGACAAATTATCATCAAAATGATTATTCTTCAGCACTTTATGGTGAATATGTATGCCTCACTTGTGTATAGACAACTTCCCTAGTTCTTAAGCTTCAATTTGAGCCCAAGATGACCTTTCTATCTCAAATATTGCTCTTGCTGTGGCCGAAAGTCTTCACTATAGGCCTACAGTACCTCAAATATGAAAAAAGCAGATATGTATAATTTCCACTGCTATGGTAACTGTGGGCTGTATCAGAAGCAGCCTGAATACCACAAGGCCACCACAGATTGACGGTATGTATTAGGTTCTAGACCAGTGACTAAGCATTGTAACAATGATTAGAATATTTATTAAACTGATATTTAACAACCTTAACATGATTTAAGCTAGTCTCTTTAGTTTTAGCTAGCTAGCAAGCACAATTTTGCAATCAAGCTAGCGAGGTTGCAATATTCATGAGGTGTGTTGTAGCTACAGTTGGAATACTATCAGTCTGCACATTTGAGGTGATAAGAGAAATAATTGTAATGCAAAGCATTATATTTGAATCAATGTGAATTGGCACACTGAATAGTACTCCCTATTTTATTATTGCAATACTGATTTTAAGATGGTTGCATTGTTACAGTATATGAATCAGTCAAGATGCCAAAGAGACGACAAGATGATGAAGACCGGACACCTTGCCAGAGCTCTTCAAAGCAGAAGAAACAGCCACCGCCCCAGTCACCTCTGGGAAATTGCATTCTGCATGGTTGTAAGGGGACAGTAAATGTTAAGTTTATAGCCTTTTCTTCTTAGGCTGATCCACTTAATGCATTTACTGAAATCCACGACATGAAAAACAAACTTTTGACACAAACGTCTGACTGTGGTGGCATGCCAGATGTTTGTGACTCAATTCCTGATGAATTATCTGCTGATTGTGGGTATCATGAAAACTGTCGACGCATTTTTTTCTGTAATGCTAACCGTGCTTTAGCAAGAAATTGTCAAGCAGAAAAATACGCTACTAGACCAACACGTGAGCATGTGGATTCTTCCGTTTTGTTTGGAAATTATTGCATATTTTGCAAAAGTGGCACAGTGAAGCAAGCTTCTGGCAATAGATATAGCTTGCAGAAATTCCAATCAAATGCATACAAAAATATTGAGCAAAAAGCTATGGAACTAGGTGATGAAAATGTGTTGTGCAAAATCCAGGGACTTGATTTATTTGCTAAGGAGGCTCAATTTCATGACTGCTGTCGCAAGCAGTACTTAGTAAAGTGATCACCTCAGCCTGACACAACAGCTGCAGCGGATGAAATAACTACAAAGAAGGGAATGATCGGTAAAGCTTTCAATGGGGTGTATGTTCATATAAAAACAGAAGTTATTCAAAAGGGTCAGGTTGTGAAACTTGCTCATCTTACTGTTTTGTATAATGAAACCTTGAGACAATTTGGAGAAGAAGCTCCTGCTCAGATAACAAGCCATAACCTGAGACTAAAAATCGAATGCTGTCCTGATCTCAAGATAGTATCGACTTCTCATCTTGCCCATACAAAGACACATTAGTGTTTTGTACATCCCAAGAATCTATGAAGACGAAGTGCGTTCAGCTTATGAGATGGGAATTACTGATTGGAGTAAAGAGATCAGCCATGATCTTCACAAGAAAATCCTAAAAGCCTTCAAAAATTCTGAACCACTCCCTTGGCCTCCTAGAGCTCAGGATCTCCCTGACCCAAAAGAGGAGATTCCTTCTGAGGTTTTCCAATTTGTTTTAAACCTAATCTGCGGTGAGAGGAAGCCATCATTTCGGGAGGACAATCTGGCATCATCAATTTCCCAAGACATCTGCAGAGCAGTTACAGCAGGTCAATGGAAGATGAAGAAACACATCTTACTATGTATGACACTACGCCATCTCTTCCGAGCCAAGAGCATCACCACTCTGATAAATAGACTTGGCCACTGTGAGTCCCACACATACTCAATAGAACTTGAAACGGCTCTGGCAAATTCAGTTGTGGAAAGTGCTTCATTAATCAGCAACTCAGATGTTATCAAGAGACAACCTGATGGAGCAGTCTTCCATTGTGACTGGGACAATTTTGATCAGCTAGTATCAGATGTATATGGGGCAGGGTCCATTCATCCCGCTGTAGGCATCTACCTGCAAGATCAAGGGTCCTGTGCAGATGCAGCAGCCCTGACCAAAACACAGACTACACAAGAGTCAGCCTACACTAATCCGAACACTCAACCTCCAAAAAAACAACGATCATTTAAAAGTCCTGCTCAGGAGTTGCCAACTTACTACAAGCGGAAACGATCTGAACCAGCTAACTTGGAGTCATCCAATTCAAATAACACATCCACATACCACTCAAAATCATCAGATAGTGATATAATTTGGGTCATTGCTCGTAAAATCAACTCCGGTGATCAGCACATCCCTGGTCTGTCAGGTTGGGTGTCTGTTAATGGCCGTTCTCCAAAATGCCTCACCACAATTGGGTATTATCCCATGATCAATGCTCCCATAACCGACTTGACAACCATTCAAGAATGCCTTAGATGCAGCCAAATCGCATCCTCTGAAGCTGGACAAGAGTACACCATCAGTACATTTGACCTAGGTGTTTGCATGAAAGCCTACCCTCTAATATGGAATGAACCTGAAAAATATAAAAAGCACATCATCCTCATTGGTACATTCCATTGCTGTGGAGCTTACTTGAAAGGTATAGGCTGAAGATACTGTCAAGGGAGTGGATGGGTCGAAGTGGCTTTGGAAGCAAAACTGATCACCACAGGCTCTGTGGCTGGGGTCACTGATGGAAAGAATTGGGACAGAGCTATGAACACACACAAGTCAATGCTAGAAGGTCTTGAAAGACTCCTCTATGACAAGTATCTGGAAACTCATGGAGCACTCTCAGCTGAAGGTTTCTGTAAAAAACATACCCCGAATGAATCTACTCTAACTGAAGTTCTATCATCGGCTGATATATCTCACCACATAAAAGAATACAATTCATTTAGAGAAAGAGTGAGAAAGGGGGAGCTGGGAGAAACTGGCCGGTTTTGGATGGAATACATGGACTGCATCTGGCTTGTCCTGTCAATGAACAGCGCAATCAAAATGAATGACTATGATGGGTACAAAGCTGCCATAAACATCATGCCAGACCTCTTTTTCTGCTCAGATCAGCAGAATTATGCAAGATTCCTCACATACTTTGGATGCTTTCTTGAACACATTGAGGAAACACATGCTGGTTCAGAGAAACTTTTGCACGCTGGAGCAATCAGTGTAGCCAGATCACATATCCCAGGCAACCGCTGCCACGTTGACAAAACAATAGAGGAGACAGCTATGAAATGGCTTAAGGTTCTGGAACATACTCAGCTGGAATCTGTGGAATCACCAGCAATTATGAAGCCAGCCAACGTCACATCCTGACTGCCCATGCTAAAGGAGAGTTTGTAGAGGCCATGTGGAATATGATTAGCAGCCGAGGTGAGCATTCAGAGAAGCAGCAAAGAGATCTAAGACCACGTGAAATCAATCGGTCTGAGGAGCAAGTGCAGCAAACAATAGAAGCATTTCAGAGTTTCATCAACCCATTTCAGCTTGAGATTCTCAACCCTTGAAAAGTTTGACTTCAGGCGCTGCTATGCCAGAAGAGGTGCGCTCTGATGTGCTGAATGCTCTGAAAAATGGCCAAACTCAAAAAGAAGAGTTCCTCTGTGATTGTCTTCTTACAAAGAAAGTCCTTTTTTTAATCCTATCAAGAGAAACAAATTCAAGACAATGTCTTCCACAACACCTAAAAGGAAGCTTATGGCATCAAACCAGAGAGTAATCCAGTATAAGGCTACACGTGGATTTATCTTTCAGATTTTCATCAAATCACAGCTACTAAGGTCACAAATCAGCATCACTGACCTGATGTGCTATCCCCTGACTCTGACGCCATATTCCATCTCAACAATCGATGGCTTCTTTGCAAAAACCAACAAGGCACAAGGGATGAACTACATGATCAAAGATGCTGAGAATGCACAGCTCCCCTCTCCTAGCCAATGTGCTCTCATTCAAGATGGAAACTCCTCATTCTACATGAACGATGTGCCCCGGACAATGAAGACTATATCAGAGCGCACCTTCAAATGTCTACCTGCTGCAGCTGAAACAGTATTCAGCACAGACACTTATGCAGACCATCTTCATTCACCAAAATCAGCTGAGAGGGATTGTAGAGGTTGTGGGGAATGGTTCATAGTTAGTGGTCTGAATGTTCATCGACCTGCAGATTGTAAAGTTTTCCTCACAAATGATGAAAACAAGAAATCATTCATTCATTTACTTCTCGACCACTGGAGCTCTGCAGATATGATGGAAGAGATCCTTAGAAGGCCTGTCATCTTCATAGAGGCTGGTCAAGCTTTCAAAATAGAATGTCATGCTGGAGTAATATCAAAAGAACTTCTACCTGAGATCTGTTCAAACCATGAGGAAACTGATGTGAGGGTGATCCTCTACATAAATTATTTCCAAACCAAAATGCCTCACATCAAAATAGTCAGAGTCAGAGCAAAAGACTCTGACATTTTCTTCATTCTCCTCTACTACGCCAAATCATTCACAGTTGACATCATCTTTGACATTGGAAATAAGCTGATCAATATCAACCAGCTGGCTGACAATTATTCACAAGAACATGTTTCAGCTCTGCTGGCCTTGCATGCCTTCACTGGTGCCGACTGCACTTCAGCATTCAAAGGCAAAGGAAAGGTGCAACCGATCAAGATTCTGAATCAGAATTCAAAGTTCATTCAGATCTTTGCTGCAGTGGGGAACTCTTGGGAGCTTGATGAGCTTGTCCTCAGTGGTGCCGAAGAGTTCACCTGTCACCTCTATGGCTTTGGTCCTCGAGTTAAGCAGGTTGATGAGGCAAGAGAGGTCAAGGTCAAGAAAATATGTGGCTCAAGCCTCGAGCTGCGACAAGGTCTCTCTATTGACCTTTCCACCTTTCCACCATGCAAGCGAGTCCTTTTGCAGCACATAAAGAGAGTGAACTACCAAGTAGGAATCTGGAAAAGGGCTCATGAAAACCACCCAGAAGTCCCATCCCCTTTGGACCATGGGTTTCATGTAAATGACGATGGCAAGCTAGAACCTCTGTGGTTTGAGGGTGACGTCATCCCCCAGGCCCTTGTTGATGTCTTGGAAGAAGAGGGGACAGATGAGGATGACCTTGAGGAAATACACACTAACATGGATGATGATGAAGAAGAGGAGGAATATGGGGATGATTAAGATATCAAATGCAATTTAGATTTTATTTTATTTTTTTAGAATTTTTTTCGGATTTCAGCTTTATTAGATAGTACAGTTGAAAGAGACATGAGTGGGGAAAGAGAGAAGGGAGGACATGCAGCATATGGAAGTGGGCCGGATTCAAACCCATGCTGATGCGTTAGAGACTAGTGTTGTGGTATGCGCACTATCCCAGTGAACCACCAATTATGATTTATTTTATATTATTTTTATTTTTTAAGGTGAATTTTTGGCTTCTTCTGTTGTTGTTTCTCCCTTTGCCTATATTTTGTGTAGTTTTTTTGGGGACAGTGGGATGAGATGGGGTAAGAGGGTAGGAATTAATGTTTCATTGTTGTTAATAAAATGAAAGCCATATGTTTTCTAAAAAAAATATTATAATAAAAAATGTTTACTGTACTCTATTGGTGGTTGGCTTCTACTTGAGTGCATTGCTTTGGACCTATAGGTCCATTGCTATAGGCCTATGGACACCATTTAAAAGCATTTGTTTTCCTACAGTTTCTTTAGTATTCACTTTTCATGTTCACTTCAGATAGCAGTAGTAAGCAGTACATATGAACATATTGTTAAAGGCAATAAATTGCACTTACCCCCATTTGGAATGCTAGTGACTAAAAAATTAAATGTTCTCTGATTTGAGGTATAGAGAAGACTTTCGGCCACAGCAAGAGTAATTTTTGAAATAGAAAGGTCATGTTGGGCTCAAATTGAAGCTTAAGAACTAGGGAAGTTGTCTATACACAAGTGAGGCATACATATTCACCATAAAGTGCTGAAGAATAATCATTTTGATGATAATTTGTCAGACGGACAGTACTTTTTTTTTATCTCTTTGGGGATAATGTGGGTGATATCTTAAAATTGAGTTGCAACAAGCCCCAGAATCATATTTCCCTGCTTCCCCCTATGTATCAGGATACTCTCTGCCAAATTTCATTCTTGTATGACTATTTATGCCATTGTAGTACCTTAATATTTGCATGTACATAATTTCGCCAGGAACATGGCTCAAAAATTGGGTTTTTGGCCCCCTGTGGCCAAACGGGGCCGAGTTGGGGGTGCTCGTTATCGACTTCTGATGGCCCAAGGTATAGGCTAACAAGAAATAATAGTGAAAAAAAGGTAGCAGAAAACATCCTGAGGGCTGGTCCTGGCTCCCGGCCTATTTTATATCCATCTGCTTGTCTGCCAGCATGCACACGTTTAACATTGCTTTACTTAGGTTGGAAAATGGCGGCACGGTGGCGCAGTGGTTAGCGCGGTCGTCTCACAGCGAGAAGGTCGGGGTTCGAACCCCGGGGTTGTCCAACCTTGGGGGTCGTCCCCGGTCGTCCTCTGTGTGGAGTTTGCATGTTCGCCCCGTGTCGACGTGGGTTTCCTCCGGGGGCTCCGGTTTCCTCCCACAGTCCAAAGACATGTAGGTCTGCTGAATCGGCCGTATACTAAATTGTCCCTAGGTGTGAATGTGTCAACCCTGTGATGGACTGGCGGCCTGTCCAGGGTGTCTCCCCGCCTGCCGCCCAATGAATGCTGGGATAGGCTACAGCATCCCGCGACCCCGACTGGGATAAGCGGCTTGGATAATGGATGGATGGAGGCTGGAAATGTCAGATCTACTGTCGTCCTGTGTAGAAAAAGGTAAAGTTTGTTGACCTCTTACCTCACTGTTATCTTGTGTGCAAGTGTGCAGGGACATATTTTGGCTGAGGGGTGCTGCAGTTTTAAATGTGTGCACATAACTATGTATGTGCACGCGCTCACACATTTCAGCACATGCAGTGTTCAAGGATACATACACATACATTTGCACAAACTCGCATTTCGGCAACAGCAAGGGAAAGACAAGCAACTAACATAGTTGCACAACGCAGGGCCTTTTTAAAAGCCTTTTCACGGGGGCGTGGCCGGGACGTCGAGGATGTAGGACACGTTTCTCTATTGCTCCTGAGTTAGTGACCAAATTTATATATTTAATCTCGCTAAATCGTGCATGTCTTTGGTGGTCAAGCGTCTAAAGAGTCCTTTAAACGATTCACACTATATTTGAGGACTTTGAAGGTGAAATGACATCTAATCGACCGAAAACGGAGTCTGCAAGAGCAGGCCGCAATAAGCCTGCGCCCTCTCCTGAATCTGATCCGCTCCCAACATCGGGTGCTACAGCTAGTGCTGACAGCATGACAGTACTGACCGCGGAAATGCTACAATCCATGATGGGCTCCCTCAAAACCGATATTTTCAGTAAGATTGAAACTTCAGCTACCACTCTCAGATCAGAGATGATACTGGTCAAAGACGAGCTTAAAAGATCTATCGAGAGGATCCAGAATAAACTCGACGCACATGGAGTCGTTTTATCGGAGCTGGAGCGCAGTGCTACAGATCACAGCGCTCGGATTACTGAGCTAGAGGCGAACGTCGGCTCACTAACAACTAGGGTGACATACCTGGACAACAGATGCGAGGACCTGGAAGGTAGAATGCGGAGGAACAACATCCGTCTTCTGGGAATACCGGAGGGAGTGGAGGGCCCGCGACCGACAGAATTCGTAGCCGGGCTGCTTCAGGAGCTGCTCGGCCTGGATGAGAAGCCGCTGCTAGACCGGGCCCATCGCACCCTGCGGAGCCGACCCCGGGAGGGTGAACCTCCGCGACCATTTGTCATCAGGGTGCATTTCTTTCACGTCCGGAACGACATGCTGAAGAGATCTGGAGATGCGTCTCCTCTCCTCTACAAGGGCAGAAGAGTCTCGATATTTCCGGACTACACCACGGCTGTGGCCAAGAAGCGGGCTAGCTTCGGAGATGTGAAGCGCCAGCTGCGCGCCTGTCCCGGCGTGAAGTATGGTCTCATCTACCCTGCGGTTCTGAGACTGACCCTGCCGGACAGCTCCACACACAGGTTTGAGGACCCGGCTGTTGCGGCCGATTTCATCAAAAACAGGGTGAAAAAAGCTGTCATGCCACCGCCGGGTCTGTAGCTCAAAATATCAGTTGGCTGGTCTGGTTAGCAGGCTAGTTAGCGGGCTAGCTGGTAGGCAGATTAGCTAGTGAAGTTGGTCTTGCAGTGCTCATTGTTGACATTTGAACGCAGCTGTTTTTTTATTTTCAGTACATGTTGGAGAGTGAAGCTAGCCTTGCAGTGCTCATTGTCGACACTTGAATGTAGTGGGTTTTTTATTTTTATTTTCAATACATGTTGATGAGTATACAGTGGACTACTCACATTAAGGTGATATAATGTGGAGATATATTTTATTCCACTTACATTACTGCCTACTATTTGTGTCATTCTCATTTCATTTTGTTTTGATCTGAGCTGCCTGCACTGCCAGTATTTGGTTGTTTACATGGTTGAAGTTCAATTTTGCCACTTTATAGATTTTGTACCTCTCTTAACTGAGTTAGTTTTCCTCGGGTCCTAATGTTATTGGAGACCGACTTATGCACATTTGCTTTATTCTAGTTCAATGGTCACAAATCTCAGGTAGCTAAGAGTAAGCTAGCTAAGTTGGTATGCGTTGCTCTAAAGGTTTTTTGTATTTAGGGGTTTGCTTGCATCTCAGTTGGGGAGATGCTTCGGCAAGAGGGATTTTGTGGGAGGGTTTTTTTCCTTCTGTATTTGTGTTTTGTTTTCTTGTGTTTTGTCACTTGTTTTTGTTTTTTGAATTTGCACTATTGAGGTCAGCCAAAATATTTAATTTGCATTATGCCTTGTCCTTAACATGTCCTCTCTCTCTTAAGACATGACTCAGCCTGACGTAGCTCATCCTGCTGGAGGGAATGGTTTTAATTTTCTCACTTGGAATTGTAGGGGCATTAACAACCCAGTTAAACGCAGTAGGGTTCTCCACCACCTCCATCAGTTGAAAGCTCACATTATCTTCCTCCAAGAAACTCATCTCAAGGTATCACAACACTCAATACTTAGGTGCAGATGGGTGGGTCAGGTGTTCCATTCCTCATTTCAGAGTAGGTCAAGAGGGGTGGCTATCTTACTTCACAAATCAGTACCTTTTACATGTTCTAATGTGATAGCTGATCCCAATGGTAGATATGTAATTGTCAGTGGTAGGTTATTCGATACGAAAGTGGTTCTTGTTAATGTTTATGGTCCTAATTGGGACAATGGAGATTTTTTCAAATCGGTTTTCTCCACACTCCCTGATATGTCCTCCCATATGCTGATCATAGGCGGTGACTTTAACTGCTGGTTGGACCCACATTTGGATCGATCCTCCACTAAATCTACTACTTTATCAACCTCAGCTGGGGTTGTCCGTACCTTTATGTCTGATTTCGCTGTTTCAGACCCTTGGAGAACATTTAATCCATCTGGGAGGGCATACTCTTTTTTTCTCTTTGGTACACCACACTTTTACGCGCATAGACTACTTCCTTGTAGATGATAGACTTCTCCATTCCATATCTTCGTGCTTATATAATCCAATTGTGGTTTCGGACCATGCCCCTGTCACTATGGGAGTAGTCTTTCAAACAGCTAATAATCAGAGACCGCCTTGGCGGCTTAACACTCAATTACTCAGTAACGAAAATTTTATTAACTTTGCTTCGGCCCAAATTGACTTTTTTATGGATACAAATAGAACCCCAGGTATCTCTGCGTCTACCCTATGGGAAACTTTGAAAGCTTATCTTAGAGGTGAAATTATTTCCTACACCACATATGAGAACAAACTTAAAAAAGATAAATTGTCCATGCTAACACGCCGCATTGCCCAATTAGATAACGCATATTCCGTTTCACCATCTCCAGATATTTATAAGGAGCGCTTAACGTTGCAAGCAGAATTTGACACTTTGCTAACAGATCAAGTTACTGAGCTGCTTGTCAAGTCTAGGAGCACCTACTATGAACAGGGAGACAAAGCCAGTAAGTTATTAGCACACAAGTTGCGTCAAGTTTCATCATCACATCAAATTCCCAAAATTCATACATCATCCGGAATATCATTAGACCCTAGGGAGATAAATGATGAGTTCAGAAGTTTCTACCAGTCTCTATATACTTCTGAAAGTGATCCTGATTTATCAGAATTTGATGAATTCTTCCACTCCCTTGATGTACCTTTAGTCAACCAGGATTTGGTTAGAGAATTAGAACAACCAATCACTGTTGAAGAACTGTCTAGAGCTGTCAAATCCCTTCAATCCGGGAGAAGCCCAGGGCCTGACGGTTACTCGACAGAGTTTTATAAAAAGCTTTTCTCCAAAATAGCCCCTAGTATAATTGAAATGTATAATGAAGCATTTGTTAATGGCATTCTTCCACAGACTCTCACTCAAGCGACTATCTGTTTAATTCTTAAAAATAATAAAGACCCTCTTGAATGTGCATCATATCGTCCAATTAGCCTGTTAAATGTTGACTATAAGATTTTAGCCAAACTTCTGGCAACACGCCTGGAAACAGTTCTCCCATCGATTATCTCTCCTGATCAAACAGGATTTATTAGAAATAGACATTCATTCTTCAATCTTAGGCGACTATTTAATATCATGTACAATTCCTCTGACACCAACACCTCGGAGGCCATTATATCCCTGGACGCGGAGAAGGCGTTTGACAGGGTGGAGTGGAAGTACCTTTTCTATACACTAAATAAATTCGGCTTTGGTTCAAAATTCACTACTTGGGTAAGACTTCTGTATGCGTCCCCCCAAGCCTCTGTCAGGACTAATAACACTCAGTCAGGCTGTTTCCCTCTGCAACGGTCAATACGCCAGGGTTGCCCTCAAAGCCCTTTATTGTTTGCTCTCACCATAGAACCCCTTGCAATAGCACTTCGTTCCAACCCTCTTATCAAAGGTATAGTTAGATACGGACATGAGCACAAGGTGTCTTTATATGCAGATGACTTATTGCTATACACATCTAATCTTTCTGTTTCTGTTCCTGCTGCCCTTGCTAATATTGCATCCTTTGGTCATTTATCAGGGTATAAACTGAATCTCAGTAAAAGCGAATTGATGCCGCTTAATGTGACCGCGGAAAAATTCCCATTACATACCTTGCCATTCAAAGTTGCTCATAGTTGTTTCACTTATCTTGGTGTACAGGTCACGAGGCGATTTGAAAACCTTTTTCGGGCCAACTTTTCCTCGCTTTTAACCCGCACTAAGGATGATTTTGAACGCTGGTCAGTGATGCACCTCTCTTTAGTAGCGAGAATTAATTCTGTTAAAATGAACACACTCCCTAAATTTTTATATCTCTTTCAGTGCCTACCGATTTTTCTTCCCAACACATTTTTCAAAAAAATAGACGGCCTAATTCTACCTTTCATATGGGATAAGAAGACTCCTAGGATACGAAAACAGCTCTTGCAGAGACCCAAGTCAGACGGAGGTATGGCGCTACCAGATTTTAGATTTTATTATTGGGCGGCTAATCTTAGGGTCATTCAGTTCTGGTTGCGAGGTGGAGAGATGTCCCCGTCCCCAATTTGGTTAAAGATGGAAGCTGCTTCGTCTGTACCGGCATCATTGTCTTCCCTCGCTCACTCCTCCATTACAGGCCCTTATTCCTCTTTCACCAAGAATGTGTGTGTCAAAACAACATTGAGGATCTGGAATCAATTTAGACGCCATTTTGGGTTTCAGACAACCTCTCTTTCTGCTCCGGTGGCCTCGAACCCTGCTTTTGCCCCATCTATGGTTGATAGTGCTTTCTCAATATGGTCTAGTCTTGGTATAAAAAGGTTTAAAGATCTCTACATTGACAATACATTTAGTACGTTTGAGCAACTAGCAGTTAAATTTGGTCTTCCCAGGCATCATTTTTTTAGATTTTTACAGATCCAGAGTTACGTCCGCAATTTGGATCCTCATTTCCCCACCCTTCCTGGTGAAACACAGTTTGACACCTTTCTTACCCCGCTTCCCACTCTGAAAGGTACCTTGTCAATAATTTATAGACAAATTTGTTCTTTAAGAATTGCCTCACTTAATGACATTAAATCCTCATGGGAGGAGGAACTGGGGGAGGGAATATCTGATGGGTTGTGGGAGAGGGCACTCGGAAGGGTACATACCTCTTCGGTCTGCGCCCGACATGGTCTCATTCAATGCAAAATCATTCATAGGGCTCATTGGACCAAAGCGAGACTAGCGAAAATTTACAAAGACATAAATCCTAACTGTGTGAGGTGTAACCAGTCTCCTGCTAATCATGTGCACATGTTTTGGTGTTGTTCATCTCTTGATGGTTTTTGGAAAGATATTTTTAGCACACTTTCAGAAGTATGTGACACACAGATCAAGCCAGACCCTTTTATTGCGCTATTTGGGGTGCCCTCGCCCACATTGCAACTGACCAATATTAATAAGGATTTTATTGCCTTTGTTACCCTGTTGGCGAGACGATTGGTTTTGCTTAGTTGGAAATCCTCTGTACCCCCTTCTCATGCTCTTTGGATTAAGTCTGTTTTAAATTGTATAAAGCTGGAAAAAATTAGGCACACACTCAAAGGGTCTCTAAACAAATTCTGGGCAATGTGGACCCCCTTCTTTTCTTATGTTAAGCGACTTCATTTCCCTGTTATTCCAGAGTGATGTGTGTGTATATATATATACATATTTTTTCCTTTTTATTGATGTCCTTGTTGGATGGAGGTGGGGGCGTGGCAAGCTCCGGTGATGAAGGAGGCAGGGTGTATGTGTACATGATGTCTGTGAGGGACTGTGCTGGGTTGGCTGGCCTGCGGACAAGTGCATTGGAATATGTGTACTTGTATTTATTTATTTATTTATTTATTTTTATTATTTTAGTTAATTTGTTTTGATTTGATTTGATTTTTTTTCTCCTTTGAGGGTGTGTTTTTATTCCTCATTGTATTCTGGTGTGTTAGTGTATTGTTGGATGTGTTTTGTGTTCATGCTGTACAACTTATGAGGACAATTATTTTGTAAATGTTGATTGTGCGGAAAATTCAATAAACAAAGTTATAAAAAAAAAGCCTTTTCACGACAGAAAAACAGACTACAGGCTAATTTTCCAGTCTTTGATACTGAAGAGATATACTCTGTGGAGCAGTGCGGCATTCTGTAAACGGAGTTTCAGCCATTATCTCAGCACAGTATAATGGGGTGGGGTCCCTATTGCCTACCCTTTAGCCTACAAATGCCACAAACAGCGGTGGCAAATCTGCCATCTGGCACACAGTGCAGCCACTGCCACTTCGAAACCCCGCCCGGCTGAAATGGTACGAAATGCTACTCTCACGAGCCACCACATTCAGGACGAACTGCTTGAGGCTGCTACTTGGAAAGATAAGCTGAACTGCACGAACAGCCTACATATCTTGCCATACTTGCTGACGAGTTTAATGATCTATCGAAACGCGAGCTAGTTGCTGTATGTATCCGAGTCATTCATGGTTGGGTGGGGGGTAATCACAGAACGAGCGGTAGGCTTTATTGAAACTGCAGAATTGTCTGCTCAAGGAATATCACAGGGGATCCTTGGAGTCCTTGAACCACTCGGACTGGACCATTCTCTGTGCATCGGACTCTTTCTTTCTTTTTTTTAATAAATTTATTTCTAGTTTTTCCCCTTATCCCACCCGATTAACCGAATGGCATATGGCCGGAACTCTTGTCGAATAACTCCCCTGGCTCACGTTTCCACAGGAAGGAGATAGCCGTTACCAGCTTCCTTCAAACTCGTGTCGGCTGCTCTCGCTATTTTACACGCTGAAGCCTCGCATAGATTGCATCACCTTCAGGCCGCGAAGGAGGCGTAGGGAGAATGCTTTCAGTTACTTGGCTGCAGGCGTCCGGGTGGGCCAGAGGGGTCGCTGGAGAACGACGAGTCCCCGAACACTACACCGATCTACACCCACTATCCCTCGGGTAAGGGTGGCCTAATGAATGCCTTAGCCCGTGGACGCTCTGGCCGTGACCGGTTACGGTGAATACGAACCTCCCAGCCACGTGACGAGCGGGTTGAAAGAACGGCGGTTTATTCCGCTCGGCCACCAGAGCGCCCGTCGAACTCTGTTTCGATGGTGCATCGGTAATGTCAGGGCGCAGGGGAGGGGTGCAGGCTCTCCTGAAAGAGATGTTTCCGAGAGCCGTCTATGTACACTGCAATTCTCACCGGCTTAATGTAGTGATTTCTACTGCAGCACAAGTGTCTGGGCACGTTTGCACTTTTTGTGACGTTGTTAATCATCTTCACTGGGGCCTAGAGGCACACTCGGTTCCTGGAGCTACAAAAGGAGGTGCATCCAAACCGTCAGTGTATGGAGCTGGAGCGATCGTGTGAGACTAGATGGAGCTCTAAATCAGGGTCAGTATACATTTTAGAGTTGCTGGATGTGTTACTGGAGGCGCTAGCTGAATACACCGAATCAAGTGGACAGACTAAACTAGATGCTGAGCAGCAAGTACAACAGATGCAAACCAAAAAGTTCCTTTTCATGCTTGTTGCATTTTGCAAGCTGTTTCAGAGCAGTGATTTTGCCACAAAGGGGTTGCAGAGTTCAACACTGTGTGTAACAGACTGCATCTCCTTAACTGAAACATTAAAAGCTACTTATGCCACTTTCCGGGATGATTCGGATGGAGACTCTGATAAAGTGCTCAGATGGACGGAGGAGTTAATGGAGAAGCATAAGCTAGCGTGCTGGGACGTCACTACTTCTCGGGAGCGCAAGCTACCTGCCAAGTTCCATCAGTCTGTCGTCACCACAACGCTGGGGAAAACGTCCCATCCAGAATAATGATGATTTAAGGGCACTGTGGAACTGTGTTCTAGACAGACAGATAGCTGAATTGAACTGTCGATTTAAAGACGACACTTATGGAATAATGCAAGCTTCAGCGTCCTTCTTTCCTGGATCCGCCACTTTTGGCATGAAAGAACTGTTGCAAGCTCCATGCGATTTGTATGGGATTACAGTCAGTGATGCTGAATTTAGTTATTTTTTTACCCAATACGTCAAGGGCAAAAGTGGTAAAGAGAACTTCCCTTCACTAATTGAACTGCTAGATGCCTGCCCTGCAGATATTTCCCCCAATCTGAACTGCCTGTTAAGGGCCATCATTACACTGCCTATAACGTCTTGCAGTGTTGCGAGACTTTTCACCGCAACAAACCGGATCAAGACACGCCTGAGATCCTCGATGATGACTGGACGCTTGAACAACTTGACACTTTTGACTTTTGAACGAGAACTAACAGACACACTGGATTATGACGATATCATCAGCATTTTCAATTCAAAACCTAGACAACTCCACCTTGTATAGGCTACCGATAAGGTGGGCAAGTGGTTTCTTCAGTCTGGCCCGCTGTTGATTATTATCTCAGCCTCGAGTGAGTTCTGATCTGGGACTGTTTGGGACACTACTGCCTGTTATGCCTCATGGGAATCGGGACTGTATTGGTCATTTAATTTGTTATTCCTGTTCGAGCACCAATGAGTTTATGCAACATCTTATTATTGCATGCCCTGTTATGTTCTGTGGCTACAGCTAGCCAATCATGTGTCTGGCTCGGTTTGGTAGCATGTTTCACCAATGCAACAACTGCCATGCTAAGCAGATCAGGTATGTCTATAGGCCTACAAATTAGGCCTAATTAATAAACCGAATTTTATGAATACCGTTTTGTGTGAAGTCCCTGTCTTGCTCTTGGACACCATCATGTAATCTACTACTACTACTACTACTACTACTTTCGGCTGCTCCCGTTAGGGGTCGCCACAGCGGATCATCCGTTTCCATTTCTTCCTGTCTCCTGCGTCTTCCTCTGTCACACCAGCCACCTGCATGTCTTCCCTCACCACATCCATAAACCTCCTCTTTGGCCTTCCTCTTCTCCTCTTCCCTGGCAGCTCCATATTCAGCATCCTTCTCCCAATATACTCAGCATCTCTCCTCCACACATGTACAAGCCATCTCAATCTTGCCTCTCTTGCTTTGTCTCCAAACCGTCCAACCTGAGCGGTCCCTCTAATATAATCATTCCTAATCCTGTCCTTCTTCGTTACTCCCAGTGAAAATCTTAGCATCTTCAACTCTGCCACCTCCAGCTCCGCCTCCTGTCTTTTCGTCAGTGCCACTGTCTCCAAACCATATAACATAGCTGGTCTCACAACCATCTTATAAACTTTCCCTTTAACTCTTGCTGGTACCCTTCTGTCGCAAATCACTCCTGACACACTTCTCCACCCACTCCAACCTGCCTGCACTCTCTTTTTCACCTCTCTACTGCACTCCCCGTTACTTTGGACAGTTGACCCCAAGTATTTAAACTCAAATGCCTTCGTCACCTCCACTCCTTGCATCCTGACCATTCCACTGTCCTCCCTCTCATTCACGCATAGGTATTCCGTCTTGCTCCTACTGACTTTCATTCCTCTTCTCTCCAGTGCATACCTCCACCTCTCCAGGCTCTCCTCAACCTGCACCCTACTCTCGCTACAGATCACAATGTCATCCGCGAACATCATCGTCCATGGAGACTCCTGCCTGATCTTGTCTGTCAACCTGTCCATCACCATTGCAAACAAGAAAGGGCTCAGAGCCGATCCTTGATGTAATCCCACCTCCACCTTGAACCCATCTGTCATTCCAACCGCACACCTCACCATTGTCACAATTCCCTCATACGTATCCTGCACCATTCCTACATACTTCTCTGCAACTCCTGACTTCCTCATACAATACCACACCTCCTCTCTCGGCACTCTGTCATAAGCTTTCTCTAAATCTACAAAGACACAATGCAACTCTTTCTGGCCTTCTCTATACTCCTCAATCAACATTCTCAAAGCAAGACACCATCATGTAATAGTTAGTCTAAATAATCATGATTGTTTATGGTATTTAGCAGACGCTTTTATCCAAACGATGTACAATGACAATAACAATATGCAACAACCATGCAAAAGTAGAATCAACTACTTGTAGAAATATACAATACAAACATAAATCCAATTTTAACAACAACGACTACTAATATGCACAGAGTATGACCAAAAATTAATGAATTAAATGGACAGATGAAGTCTAAAAAATTGAGTTTTAGGTTGTTGTTTTTTTTAAACGTAGCCGCAGACTGTAGGAAGAACGAACATTACTCGGTAGCTTAAGCCAAGTCGATCTTTAATTATAATAATGTGTGGTTAAGCGGTGGTGAGCTGGCCCACCTGGATTTCATCCAGGCCCACCTATTGCTGTATCCGCCACTGTAGTTCATTAGTTGTGGTAAAATAGCCAACTATTTACACACGAGTGTTCTACCCCTTTGTCAATAGGGGGTTGCTACAGCACCCTCAGCCCCCCTCTTCCCGTGGCCACGCCCCCCCCATTCGAAAAAGTGAAAAATCTTAAAAAATTAAGACTCATTCAGTCTTAAATTAAACAGTAACCTTGAACCCCGATCAGAACTCAGTCTTCCAGATTTACCATTCATACTTGGTTGGGTGCTGGGTACCACTCTGGCTATTGATCTATTGTGTAAGACTTTTTCCCAAAGCATCCTGTCGTGTTTTAGATTTTCAAATCCGTTTTCCCTACTGTACCTTCCATGCAGCCAGTGACTTCCATTCATTTCTGCACGATATAAAAAACAGTTTACAAAGACTTGAAACTTATTTGGGACGGATAATCTGTAACAGCGAACAAAGGATTTTTTTTTTAAATCAATCTGTGCTTTCAACTGCATTATCTGCAACTATGAAGCAACTTTAACAAAAAACAAAGTTGACTAATTGTTCCCTGTGACGGGGTAGTCTCACTTCCAAGCAAATCTGTAAGTTGATTTTCACACCGCACTGAAATGAATGGAAACCAACCCACTACCTGGAAGTTTGGAGGAGGAAAAAAATCGTATTCAAAGAACACCTGCACGGTTTTCTTTGGGAAACGGTCGGGAGTAACGTGAAGTATACCCTATTCGTACTGTAGAAATTGGGTTAAAACCGTGCAGAAACACCGGCATGGTCATGTAAACCCGCCCCGGTAGCTGATAACACCTTTGTGGCGAGCCTCCAGTAAGTTTTTTTTGTGTAAAAAAAACTTTATTTAAATCCAATTCAAAAGCCTCCAGTAAGTACAACAAAGGTACTTAGTTTTCATACGTGGATTCCCTCCGAAGCGGCAGGCGGAAATGGATCCGGAGGGACAACTTCACCATTGGCCACCATACCCGCTTTTGTAGCCGGCATTTTAAACTAGAACGACCAAGACGGTCACTTTGACCGTTTTGAATTTTCAGAGTTTTAATATTATTGCCCTGTGATGGCCTGGCGGCCTGTCCAGGGTGTCTCCCAACCTGCCCCCAATGACTGCTGGGATAGGCTCCAGCATCCCCGCGACCCTAAAACAGGATAAGCGGTTTGAATAATGGATGGACATCAGTTGATGCGCTTCGCTTCACCGCTAGATGCCGCTGTCGCTCTATGATACGATAGTATTGGCCGTGTGCGGAGAGACCTGGCCAGTGGGCTTTCTGTTTGGGTCAGGTGGAAAAGGATGGGTGATTGGTTTAGGAGCAGCCGTACTCTCTCCTGATTGGACAAAAGGTGTGAACAAGAGATGAGGCAACCTTTCTCTCTCTCTCTCTCTCTCTCTCTCTCTCTCTCTCTCTCTCTCTCTCTCTCTCTCTCTCTCTCTCTCTCTCTCTCTCTCTCTCTCTCTCTCTCTCTCTCTCTCTCTCTCTCTCTCGTATCCCACAGCGATCGCCCCGACATATGCTGAAGTCCCCATCTCTCTCGTATCCCACAGCGATCGCCCCGACATATGCTGAAGTCCCCATCTCTCTCGTATCCCACAGCGATCGCCCCGACATATGCTGAAGTCCCCGTTGAGTAGCCGGCTCCGCTTTCCCCGAGACGTGGATTGATATGTGACTTCCTCAGTGTGGAATTACAACGTGTTTCTGTGGACGCTGAGAAGGAGGTCTCTGCCCATTTCTGAGCCGGATAAACAGGAGCGGAGAGGCAGGGAATCTTTTTTGGCCATGCCGACCGCTTGGGTTGCGGTGGTGCTGAGTGTGATTACTACAGTGTTTGCAGTGGAAGGTAGGCAAGGGGCATTTCAGCCTATGTAGGTTACTCCTGTGGATGAATGAATGAACGAATGAATGAATGAATGAGTGCAAGGCTGCAGCCCTACTTGTATTAGCCTATAACTAGAACGAAAACATTTGAATGGCACGGCTTCTGCCTGAATTTGATGTCAAAACAATTTCTGATGTTTGAACTACGGCCGTTATGACGGTTGAATGTTGTCGTTATAGCGTGGGGACTTGGGAGTGCGCAGGCATGCCACCATGCAGAAGACGCGGGACTTGAGAGAGAACGCTACTCACACAGTCTACCTGCAAGAACGTGAAATACAAAGACTTATATAAATACATGCTCTCCCTGGCGTGGTGCCGGAGGAGTAAACGCTGTCCATAGTCCTCCTGTCCCCCCTGTCTTCTCTCTGTTTCGCTCCTCGGTGGAACCTCATGTGGGTTGGTTGCCTCATATGAAATATAGATTACATCCCTGTCATGTAAAATCTTATCGCGAACAATGCACGAAACTCTGCAAACACCCCCACAATCACTGCCCCCCCCCACACACACATTGATAAAAGGTGTCGTATAATCGCTCCTGGTTCACATAAGCGACCCTTTATTGTTTGGCTGTGTAAATCAATTAGCATGCGCTGCCGCTCCTCGCCTACCTATGGAGAGCCCGAAGTGAATCGTAATTACAGCTCACAGGTGTGCAGCCGTTCCTCGCGCCCGCTGCTGCCGCATCCCCTGCCGCTCCTTGTGCCGCGCATGTGCGCCTGCCGCGCCCTTTATGGGAGCGACAGATTACTCCGCCGCTGCGTTTCAGCGGCGCGCGTAATGACAGGCGGCGCGGTGCGTCACGCTGGTTATGAGACGCGTAAATGTGTTGAGAGCCGGCAGTGTTTCCATTGATTGGTATACTCTGTGCGTGTGTGTGCGTGTGCGCATGCGTGTGCGCGCGAGACGGGTTGTTTTGTGGTCACGGTGGCCTTTTCATGGTAAGTGGCTACCTAACTGGCGTATAAAGCTGCATGATATGAGCCCGCCAGTGCACCATGGAGACCCCACTGCTGCTGTTTACTAAACTATTTTGTCTTTTTTTTAATGTTTCAGCGTCTGTCAGGCATCTCTCTTTCTTCTCCACTCGGCTGGCTGTCTTTTCTTTTTCTTCCTCCGTCTTCACCGCCCCCCCCCCCCCCCAGAAGTGCGGCCTTGTCGGAAGGAGCTGAGTGGGTTGCCGTCTCTCTTAGGCGTGATGACTAACCGTTTTACATGCAAGCTAGAAAGTTGGGGAGGTGCTGGAGACTCGGGATGTGGTTTGACTGACAGGAGGAGCGGAAAGTTGAGACGCATCCCTGAGAGGGAGGTAGCGTTCACAAACAAACGTCAAATGAACACGTGGCTTTGGTTGAAAGCTGTTGGTTACCAGCTGGCACAGAGCCTCAAAATGCTGCCCGTGCGTCATGGTGACCAGGTCACCCAGATGGACATTTACAGACTGTAAAAGTAGTAGTCCACGCTTGACCCTCTGACTTGAGACGTCAGTGCAAATTAACCGACAGCCCACCCAGTCAGTGGCAGCTCATAAGAAAAAAAATGGCTGATTGTGTCTCTTTTGAGTGTTGAGCTCGAGGAGTTGACCTTTACCAACTATCGTGCAAGCGTTACCCGGAGTCCGCCTGAGACCTGCTGAAGACCTAACTACTGACCTTTCCTTAAGGGCAGGACTGCAGCTAGCCTGGCTAGCCTGCTGCACACATCGTGTCACACGATGCACACGCACGCACGCACGCACACGCACACGCACAAACCAACTATGTATGTTCTTTGCTCTGGAGGTGGCACCACGGTATCCGTACACGCCGCGCCGGGGTTTGTCGTGTTCTTGGGAAGCCAGGGGTTAAATGGCGCATCCGGGTTCTCTGTGTTTGACGCGGGTGCTGACATGGCGCGCGGTGAGTGTGTACGCGTTTGTTTTGGGCGTCCTTGTACGTGTGTGGGAGGGTGAGTGTTGGTGCGCACTGACTGAGGATATTCACTCAGGGATACCCATCACTCTCCCATGATGTAAAGAGACCACACAAATGTACTCATACGTATGTATATATTGTAACGTGCATGGACAAGTAGACACGCTGGTCGCTGGATCTGACCCTTTAGTCGAGCGGTTAGCGATGTCTCCTGCGGTGCGGGCGATACGGGTTCGCTTCCCGGCCGCGGCAGTTCCTGCGGTTGCGTTGTCCCCCGAATTCGCTACGATATATACACACACACATGCCTCAGTCTCTGACACAGTCTCACGCAAGCTCGCGCGCGTCCTGCTGTGCGCCCTGCTCCGTCAGCTCATGTTTTAAAGATGTGCTCCTGTATTCACATGACGACAGTTTAATGTGGCAGACGGATAGCGGAGCTGTGGAAAAGCATGCGATTGGAAAAGAGATCTTTTCCCACCTCGCCAGTCCCTGGGCTTCTTCTCCAGCGGTATCCCGTTTTATCATTTGTTTTCCTCAGAGCCTCCCGTCACTATAAAATATTAATTACCGCACAGCGGGCAAACTCTCTCTCTTTTTTTTTTTAGAGTGTATTTGTTTTTCTGCAGAAAGTACTTGGATCCTGCAGGAGTATTTACTTTTAGCCAAGGGACACAAGGGTCATGCCTGTGAGTCGTCCTTAGCCCTTTCGAGCCCTTCTTTTGGCTTTTTTGTGTGCGCCCTGCAAAGTGCCAGTGGACTCTCAGATGAGCATCATAGGGATGTGGCGATGCAAACCAAGATGGCCCCTTTTCGGTGTGTTTGGTAGTTGTAGTTCCAGAGGCACGGGTCTTACCTTGCACCCTCTGAGTAAGAAAGGCAGACATCCATGATCACACTGCTGTCTACAGTGTCAACCTTGAACTTGACTTTAAAACAAACACGTTTTTTTTACCACAATACAACTAATCAACACTGTGCCAACTTTTTGTTTTAATCCGCGCACATCAGCAAGACTTGTGAGGACGTGTAGTCGAACCAGTACACTGGTTTTGGGCACTGCTAGTGTAGCATGGTTATAAATGTCATAACCAAAATATGTTGTATAATTACACAAAGTATCACCACATGATTATTATTATTGTAAACTACTAATAATACACATTAGCCTTAGTTAACGGGTCTGATCCTTTAGTCGAGCGGTTTAGTGATGTCGCCTTGTGGTGCAGTACATTAGTCCATGGGCCAGAGCCCAAAATTTCCTATTTCGGTACACTCAAGGTGGCAAAACTTACTTATAATTTTTGAAAGGATCCATGTCTGTAGATGATATTTGGTATGATAACCATTCCTGAGTGGCAGCTGTATCACAGTTATCAGCTCATGAAGTTAACCACCCGCTAAACTAAATTGCTTTTAGACGCTGGTGCATATCCTGGTTTAGCCTCATGGTCAGGACATTTTTCAATGTTCTATAATATTGTCTTTGGTATCATTTTAAAGGGGACCTTCTTAGCTTTCATTAGTTAGTTTCATAAGTTACATGTATTTGTTTGTCATGTTGGGCAGGTGAAAACTGACTGAATATGGCCACAAGCAAGTTTTTACCCAATACCAAAGCGCCCACGGGTGGAGTGCATTATCCACTGTTCTGATGATACAGATAAGCTGGTTTCACTACAAAGTGTCGACTCATGGAGAACTCTGCTCAGGGCAGCTCAGATACGAAATCATGCACCAGTTTTGAAACTGGCAAAAGACATTCCTGAGGGACAGATTCAGCAATCTACTACCACAGAAAGTGTCGCAGTATCTTCACTATGAAGCAAATTCTTGATGGCCTCCTTGCAAAAGAAAAGAAAAGGTGTGCCTCTGCTGAAGAGAAACAATCTAAGAGAGTAGCTCGACATGCTCCAAGTACATCTAGGACTTATGATGCAGAGTGCATATTTTGTCAGAAAAACAGCAAATATTCCAAGAGACAGAATACGAGAGAAGTACTGGTGCAGTGTCGAGAACTGCGAGCTGATGCAAAGATCAGGAGTGCAGCCACAAAGAAAAGGGACAGCAGAATCCTTGCCATTGTGAGTAGAGACCTTGTAGCAGCTGAAGGGCACTACCACAGGTCATGCTATAGACTTTACACCAAAGAAGAGGTTTCCAAAGGAGAGGTTGCCAGCAATGAAGATGATGATGCTGCAGCCCAGTATGAAGCTGCTGTGAATAAGGCATACGATGAGCTGTTCCACTTCATCAGGATGGAGCTTTTTGGCAATCCTCAAGTGATGACAATGACTGATCTCTCTTCTAGACTGGTAGCTTCAGTGAACTCCCAAGGCATTGCCCAAGTCAAGGAATCAACCAAGAAGCACATAAGGCGAAACCTGGAGAGTGAGTTTGCTGGAGCCTTGCAGATATTCCCTGATGAGAAAGGAAAATTCCTCCTCTATCCCGATAACTTGTCCATGAGGGAACTTGCCAAAGAAAATCAGTCTCTCAAAATGGAGCTGCAGACCCTGAAAAGTGTCAGTGCACAAGATGTTATAGCCAAAGCAGCCATCAAATTGAGAGCAGACTTTCAAAGTCAAGATGTTCCTCAAACCTGGCCGCCTGAAGTCAAACCAGAACGAGAATGTCCTACCATTCCAGAGTCGCTCATTATCTTCCTGTACTCTCTACTCACAGGCTCAAATGATCCTGATCATGCATCCCAGAGAGTGCAGTGCCTTCTGCAGTCATTTGGCCATGACATAGTATATGCAGTGACATGTGGAAATACCAAGCCTTCCAAGCACATTGTTCTGCCATTCAGTGTCAAATCGTTGACAGGAAATGTAGAGTTGATAAACATCCTCAACCGACTTGGTCACAGTGTGTCCTATTCACAGATGGAAGAGATCAACACTGCCCTGTGTCTCCAGAAACTCTCATCATCAGGGAGTGGCATTGCCCTTCCAGCTAACATCCATCCTGGCATATTCACAACTTTAGCCTGGGACAATATCGACCGTCTTGAAGAAACTGTCAGTGGTGAGGGAACATCTCACAGAGTCAATGGGATTGCTGTGCAAGCAAAGCCAGTCAACCCACTTCCTGTCCAACCCATGCCCACTGTTCCCAAAACAAAGAAGAGAAGCATTGATGGACCCCCACCAATGTTACCAACTTACAATGCTGGACAACGGGTAGGACCACCACAAAGCAAAAAGTCAGATGCCGATACTGCAGCCAATACTAAGCTTGCCAGAGAGAAAAACCTTCTTTGGGTCCTAGCACGCATGTCACAACAAGAAGAACAGTCAGTCAGCAGCTGGACAGGCTTCAACATCCTGACTCGAGGAGAGATGACGGTCATCCCCGACAATATAGGCTATCTGCCTACCATCAATGCTCCAGCGACACAAATGTCAACGAGGTGCTTAACCAGTCACTGAGCATCATGCAGTGCTTAGGCCTGAGGAAGATTGTCTGTGTCTTTGACCAAGCCCTGTATGCGAAGGCTGTCGAGATCACATGGAAACACCATGACAAGTTCCATGATATCATCGTTAGGCTTGGGGTATTCCACACCATCTGCACACTGCTGGTAATAATAGGAAAGCGTTTCCAAGATGCTGGACTCAAAGACCTCTGCATTGAGTCTGGCATGATTGCAGAAGGCTCAATTGCTGGTGTTATGGATGGCCGCAAGTACAACAGGGCATTGCGACTACACAAGCTCCTGTATGAGGCTCTCATGCGACTGACCTTGAATGGTTTCCTGTCCTGGTTGGAAGAAACTCACAGGAATGACATGGTTCACCTGAATGAGACACTGAAGACCATTGACAGCCTTGGGAAAGAAGTCTCACAACATGCTTTGAAGGAGGTCCTCGAGAACAGCTCTTGTACACGCATCATGGATCTATTTGAAGTCTACCGTGAGTTCCTTAGAGGTGGAAACGGCAGCCTCTCGAACTTCTGGATGTCCTATTTGGACATGGTTGAAATCTTGTTGGGGCTCATCCGAGCATCCAGAGAGGGAGACTGGATGCTACACTTGGCTAGCATTCGAGCAATGATCCCACGGTGCTTTGCTTATGACAGGATGAATTATGCACGCTACCTCCCCTACTACTACGCCCAGATGTCTGAGCTGCCCATCACACACCCAGATGTGTACACAGAATTCATGGAAGGAGGCTTCTCAGTCCAACTGGGCTCCACCAATCCCTTTGGCCGAATCCCTGTTGACCAAGCTATAGAAGAAACGGTGAACAAAGACACCCAAACAGCTGGAGGGACAAAGGGATTCAGCTTGAAGCCAGGAGCTGTGACCAAATATTATCTCACAGCTGAGTATAGAAGCATGTACCTCAGACAGCTGAGAGACCTGACAGGTCAAGGCAGGTGCAAATGGTCTCATCCAGATCTACAGAGTCCAAGGATCAAGAGAGATGAAGCAGATGTCCAGTCTCTCATGGACCTTATGGAGAATAACTGGCTCAATCCTATGTCCCCTGATGAGATTGATTTGGTTAGCCTCTCCACTGGCAACATGGCTCCACCTGATGTGACCATAGATCTCTTGAGAGCTCTTGAGAAAGGAGAAGAGGCCTACCAAGCATTCCAGCAAACAAGGTTAGATGCAGACCCACCACCTGTGAAATTCCACGACAAGATGACCAAGCAAAGTCTGAAAACATTCTCCAATGTCAGCACAAAACAAGCTCATGGAAAGAAAGCACAGGATGTGGTTCTGAAGGCAGATAGAAACCTTTTCAGTCACATGATCCTGGTGGCTGAAAGCAGGAAGGTGAATCTGAAGGATGTCCTTGCCTACCCATTGGGCCCACTACCATGGGCACTGGCAAATGCTGATGGGTCCTTACGAAAAACAAACAAGGCTGCACTTGCCAGAGAGCTTGAAAAGAATGTATCTCCTGCAGAAGACATCCCAATCCCATCTACTTCCATCATTGATGGGATGAGCCTGGTCCAAAAAATGAATGGCAACAACAAAACCTTTGCACAGGTGGCAGAGTCAGCCTTGACCCAGGTCCTCCATGAGGGAGCACAGAGTGGGAGGATTGATGTTGTTTTTGATGTCTATCACCAGACTTCGATCAAAGATGCTGAACGACTGAACCGGGGTGGAGACATCACTCTCCAGTACAAGAATCTTGCAGGGGGACACCACGTCCAGCAGTGGAGAAAATTTCTGTGCAGTTCCTCCAACAAGATCAGTGTCATCAAGTTTCTGGTGGAAGAGTGGAAACTCCCACGATACAGAGCTATGCTGCATGGCAAGGTATTGTACATGATCTGTGAGGAAACCTGCTACAAGTTGACAGAAGGTGGGTGTGAGGAAGCAGCAGAACTGCACTCCACACATGAAGAAGCTGACACCCGTCTGCTCCTGCATGCATTGCATGCAGCAAATGCGGGCTCAAAGTCAGTTATCATCACAGCTGAGGACACTGATGTCATGGTGCTTTGTCTTGGCTTCCAGAAGGACATCACCTGTCCCATCTACCAGAAGTGTGGGACTCAGAACCGCACACGGTTTGTCGACATCACCAAACTGGCAAGTTCACTTGGAGACAGCATCTGTGACAGCCTAATTGGCTTACATGCCTTCACAGGCTGCGACACTGTCAGTGCATTCGCTGGTCAAGGGAAGCTGAATGCCCTGAAGATAGTGAGAAAGCACACTTCCTGCCAAGAGACCTTTAGTCAACTGGGACAGACATGGAATGTGAGTGATGAGCTGTTCCAGAAAATTGAGCAGTTCACCTGTCGGATGTATGTTGCTAATAGCAGCACTGCTGAGGTGAACAAACTGCGTTACCAGCTCTTCTGCACCAAAAGGGGAGAGGTTGAGTCCAGCCAGCTGCCACCATGTAGAGACTGTCTCTTTATGCATGTTCAACGAGCCAACTATCAGGCAGCAATATGCAAGTGCTGTCTGCAGGCTAACCCTGTGGTGCCAAGCCCTACTGAGTATGGATGGACAGACGATGAAGGCAAGCTGGCCATTTACTGGATGCGCTCCCCACCTGCACCAGATGTGGTCTTGGAAATGCTAACATGCAAGTGTGTGCATTCATGCAAAATGCCAAGCTGCATGTGCCTGTCAAATGGACTTCCATGCACAGACATGTGCAGGTTACAGACCTGCAGTAACCAAAAACAGCAGGATGGTCCAGAACTGGACTTTGAACTTGGGGAGTCAGATGATGAGAGAAACGAGCAGTTTGATGAATGACCGTGTGATGATTCTGATGGTATTACTGTGGTAGTAGTCTATTGATGCACAGGATGTTGATTCTGGACTTGGTTACCCAGAGCTTGATAACAATAATGTAACCATATTCACATATACCCATTACCCTACCCATTACCATTACATATACCCACTAATGATATGGGATTACATGTATCATTGACTAAGTATATGTAAATGTCAATGTTGTTTAAAATATTAAAATAGTTCATTACCTCACTATGGTATTCCTTTTTATCATGTATTTTGATTGTGTATTTAAACAAATGTATAGAGACCAGTTTGTGACCTAACTGGCTTTGGTCTAGTTCTCATTTAAGGCTCACAATCACCTCACACAATGAAATAGTATGGGTATATTATACATTTTCTGAATCTTTACAGTCCTGTGAGTATTCCAGTTTTTGTGTTTTGTGTCCCTGATATTCCTAGATGCCACAGGGCTAAAAGAAAGTATATAGTTTAGGCGAAAATTGCAGAAAGATGTGTGTTATTGACGGGTTGAAGAGCTCAAGTGACCTCTATATTTGTGAGAAATATCCACAACAGGGCTTGAATGAAAGCTAAGAAGGTCCCCTTTAAAATGATACCAAAGACAATATTATAGAACATTGAAAAATGTCCTGACCATGAGGCTAAACCAGGATATGCACCTGCGTCTAAAATGCAATTTAGTTTAGCGGGTGGTTAACTTCATGAGCTGATAACTGTGATACAGCTGCCACTCAGGAATGGTTATCATACCAAAATATCATCTACAGACATGGATCCTTTCAAAAATTATAAGTAAGTTTTGCCACCTTGAGTGTACCGAAATATCGTCTGGCCCATGGACTACATCCCGTATCGAATCCCGCACTGGGCAAGAAAATAACCGGTTACATTATTATTATTATTTTCATTGCTAACATTATTATTTTATTTTATTATATCATCAGGAAACGCTTATAGTAGCCCCTCCCTGTTGTGACGTCAATTCCTATTAGTAGCCCCTCCCTGTTGTGACGCCATTTCTTGTTAGTAGCCCCTCCCTGTTGTGACGCCATTTCCTGTTAGTAGCCCTAAAACGTATGTTCCCCCTGACCTCTGACTCCTTCCCGCTCTGGACATGTAGAAAGAGGTATGTGTTCATTTTTGTCTGCCCCTGTAATTTATTTTATCCATTCCTAATGTGTCTTATGTCTAATGTGGGTCCCAATTCTTGCGTAGGCTACAGCAGGAGCTGATCTGAAGTTTCCTGAAACCTGTCCTGTCCTGTTTATATGCGACAGAATACAGATCCCATGCATGAGAGAAGTTGTCCTGTCTTTCCTACACAACGCAATGAAAAAGTACACCGGTCACACTAGCTTGGCATCTCTATTTGGAGTATATTTCAACATTACGAGCGAAGCAAACTGCTTAGTCGATATCTGAACCAACCTGTAGAGTGATGTCATAAGGCGAGTCCGCCATATTTCACAAAAGACCACGTGTGTTGTTTACCCTTCGCTAAGCCAGTCGTTCTCAACCTGTTCGAGTCGCGACCCCCCCCCCCCGGATAATATTAAGGTGGTGTTCGCGACCCCCCCCCCCCTCAAGACTGTTCAGGGATCACTGTAATATAACACACGAAAGCTACCAAACTCACACCGGAAGACAAATCGCTTTGCCTGCAGCCAGAACAACAGCTAATTTGATTTTGGATTTAATTAGTGCTTTTAGATTTATCGAGTTAATGGCACTTCATGTGTACACACACGCACTTTGACTCTCACAAACACACTCAATAAAATCTGTTCTAAGGTAAATTATAGCACCGGTACAGGCGGTGTAACGTAAAAAAAATCCCCAGTCTAAAATATGTTTTTTTTTCTTCCCCACAACCATCTGGCGACCCCCTCTAGGGTCCCGACCCCCAGGTTGAAAACCAATGCCCTCAGCTACAGCTTTTCAGGAAAAAAAAACTATACCATTGATACCATTGCAATAGACTTCCATTATAACCACTTATCTACCATTTCTCCTCTTTAACCCCGTTGCTACCACGTTAAATAAAGCTTTAAGGTGATTTTAACTGCAGGGAGGAACTCAGAAACGGGCAACCCAGGCATTAGGAAACACTTCACCACCCTCCCTCCCTCCCTCCTCTGGATATGTTTGCGTGAGTCAGACTAATTTACCTGATATGAAACCATAAGTGATAACATTTTGAGATCAAAGCACTGCTGGGCACACATAAAGAAGTAATCTTTTCCTTTTACCCCAAATCCCCCTCCTCCCTACCTCCCCCTGCATCCATTATTCCGTCAGTTGGGTTGTTTTGCAACTCTATGAGTCACGTCAACGCGCCGCTGACGGACAGCCAGGCCACGCTCCTTGACTCCCTCCGTCTCCTTTATTGATTCGCTTTTTTAACATGCAAGGTGAGTGTTAGGGCCAATTACTCTTAGTTTCAGGGTAAAGCAAAAACAAAAAAAAACAATCCCTTTTGTTTTAGTTCCCTCGGTAGACTGCAAAATACAACCCTTCTCCCTCCTGGACCCCCAGACGTCTAAACCACTTTCCCCAACGGGGGGCGGTTGGGGAGAAAATGGTAACGAGAACATTTCACTCAGTTGATTATATTGTTCATATTTTCCTTTTGGAAAAACAGACTTGATCTTTCTGAACTGCATGTTGCAGTACCAAAAAAATATGCACGATTAGGTTTCCATGATTGAAATTCTCTAAGGTCGAATCGCCACACTTGACAATTGTTCATAATCAATCTGTAGTTGGTTATTTCACTCTGGCCAGTCAGCTAATCGGCTGTCTAGCTGATCATCCATCCATCCGTTAGCCAAACCACTTGTCCTACGTGGGGTCGTGGGATGCTGGAGCTTATCCCAGCAGTCATTGAGCAGCAGGTGGGGAGACACCCTGGACAGGCCGCCAGTCCGTCACACACACACACACCTAGGGACAGTTTAGTACGGCCGATCCACCTGGCCTACATGTCTTTGGACTGTGGGAGGGAACCGGAGCCCCCCCGAGGAAACCCACGCAGACACGGGGAGAACATGCAAACTCCACACAGAGGACGACCCCCAAGGTTGGACTCGAACCCAGGGCCTTCTCGCTGTGAGGCGACTGCGCTAACCACTGCGCCACCGTGCCGCCCTCTAACTAATCAGTGCAGCAATAATTTGCTAATATTCTATTCCATTGGATTCAATTAGCTTGCATTAGTTTCTACTGGCTCATTTAAATACGGCGTACTCAGGGGTGCTGCTGTGAGCGTGGGCTTCACACCTTTAGAGCTCAGCATATGATAGAGCGTAATGGTCCCATTATTTATTTGCTGGTTCAGAGTGGGCCCTGTGCCAGGTACTTAAGGGTTCCTGCTGTGGGCATATGGCCTCGCCGATAGCCGCTCTGGAGCAAACTGGAGGAGTGCGTCTCACCTGCAGGAAATCAAAAGAAGGGGACGAAGGAGCTCGAGGAGCATGTCACCCCACCGCTGGGTAGGTGGGCTGAGCCACGGCGGCTAGAAGAACCTCGTCCATCTTTCATTTCCATCTGAAATCAATGCAGATGAATTCCTCCCCAGTCTCACGGTGTGTGTGTTTGTCATCAGTGGCCTCAATAGCCGCCGAGGCAGGAATGACCCGAGTACCAAGCACCACCAGAGCTTTTATCTGATGCTCAGCGGTCTTCTGAAACGATGAAGCTTTGCAAAAAGGTGAGCGTCACAGATTTGCCTCTGAATGCTCCTGAGAGCACATTTCCCCCAGAACATGCTGTGCATCTGTGTTGTTCTGCAGGATTCGTAACAACAACAACAACAACAACAACAACAACAACACCCAATGAAGGCATGGTTGTTGTGCTCCACCCCCGGACACACTGACATCACTGCCTGCTCCGCTTACCTTCCTCTGTCTTAATTAACAAACTGTCTGTTCTTTTTTTAGCAATATCCTGCTTCACGCTCGGTTACATTCACACCTGTCGGCTCGCCACCTTGTGCAGCCAGTGTTGTTAAGTGGCCTCCACTAAGTGGCTCTACAGCGGCGGGGGCTTTGAGAAGCAGAGCCAAATTATGCCGTCTCTCGTGTGGCAGCACGAACTGTGAACTAGGGCCAAACGGTGTGTGGTTTCAGAATCCACCCTGCAATACCGCACACACACACACACACAAACACACACACACACACACACACACACACACACACACACACACACACACACACACACACACACGTGCAAACGTCCCGTTGCAGCAGATGCAACATACTGCAGTGGCGCCTGCAGCTGTAATCCTGTACGCACCGTGAATACATGTTTTTTTTTTAAGATTTTGTTCGGTTTTTTTTTTCTTTACACTCACGCCCATGGCCGAATTAACCCACCAGGGGCACCCGGGGCATGCACGTCCATTGCCCCCCCCCCGACCTGTCAGATAGGCTACGCAAACGATACTAAACAATGTTAAATGTAAAACTACTGCAAATACCCCAACATGGTAGTCGACGCCATGCCAATCTGCATGGGATTCGGATGGCGACTACAAAGTACAACACAATTTTGACTCACAAAACAAACAGAGATGAGAGTAGCGGCTCACAGCGTCGCAAACATACCGCGAAGCCTTCTTCCCACTTCCAACGGCTTGCCAACGGGAAATTAAGGTTTGTTTCAGAGCAAATAATTTAGGGAAATATGGGCATATTTCAGTAAAACGTCCCTTGTAGGGTATGATTGAGGATCCCTACTATACGCGAACACAGTACCTCTGACCTTTTGGGGCCCCTCGTGGTCTGGGGCCCCGGGGCACTCGCCTGGCATGCCCGGTTCATAGTCCAGCCTTGCTCACGCCCGTTTGACGCAAATACATTTGAAGACTGATGACTTGCGTTAACGCCACTGGCTGATAGCGTACGGTGCGTACAGGATCTTACGCACCGTGCGTACATGATCTTACGCACCGTGCATACAGATCCACCGTACTCACGGTGCGTACAGGATTACGGTTGCCAGCGCCACTGAATAATGCCTATAAGATCCCCTCAGGCATACCGGGCTTAAAGCCCTTATTGCCTGATAGTAAACGAAATCCAGCAAGGGTCCGCTTGAAGAAAACTATTGCGGCTCATATTATAAATTATATAATTCAGTTGGATTTATTGACCTCTTGGACAGCATCCTTATATTCCTCTCTAGAAAGCACCTTAATCATTGCTAAACCGATAAATTCTGTGCCAACGGAGCTTTGAAAGTTAAAAGCTGCATATAGCTAGTGAAATTAACTCTTTTCTATCCCTTAATATTGTGACACATATCACAAAAGAACTAAAATGTTACAATTTTGACCCCCCCCCAGTATCATTTAGCCCTAATGTGAAGTAGAATAATTCTCAATTATGGCTTTCTATGGCCCTCTCTGCTGCTCTTCCTATATGGACAGGGGCGCTGGGAAGCCAGGACAAAGGGGAGCCGCCAGACAGAGAGGACAGGGCTTTTACTCTGTATGACAGCGGTTATGACAAAATAGCCCTGTTTCGAGACAGCGAGATAAAGAGAGCAAGAGAAGGAGGGAAGGGGGGAAGGAATGAGAGAAGGTAAGACAAAGAGAGAGAGAGAGAGAGAGAGAGAGAGAGAGAGAGAGAGAGAGAGAGAGAGAGAGAGAGAGAGAGAGGACGGAGCAGGAGGAACAGTTAGCCCTTCAGTGTTTAATTGATGGACCTCAGTGCCAGTAAATGTGTGGAACGAGCCATTTTAACAAGCTTTCAGTATTTGATAGGCTGTTAGCCAGCTGTTTGGCACCACCGCTTGGCCGTGGACCCTAGCAACGTAACACAGAGAGAAGGGGAACGAGGGATGGGCAGGAGAGAAGAGCAAAGCCAGAGAGGGAAGGTGGGGTGGGATCAAACTGTTGCGCTGCAGTTCTGAGGGTAGATCCACGAGGAAATAGGGCACATCACTATGACAGAGAGTCCAACTCAGTGTCTCTTTGTGTGTGTGTTTGTGTGTGTGTGTGTGTGTGTGTGTGTGTGTGTGTGTGTGTGCATTCAGATAGTGTGCACTGAGGCGAAGCACTGTGGATGACAATCACCATCGTTTGACTTCCATGACCCACACACACACTGCGCCTCGCAAACCACACGCATAGCTACCATGAGCATATGTGCAAATACGTACACACACCACATCCCCCCCCCACACACACACACACACACACACTCAGCATTGTGTGTCCATCGCAGTCAAACAGTCAACACTGCTGATTTAGAAGAAAGACAGCGGATGGGCTAAAAGAAAATAAGAAAGTGCAACTAATTGTCAAGCAACAGGCTACATTTCCGCACAAAGCTCTCACCTTGTGTGTTTCACTCTCTGTGAGGAGCCACAGGGTACTATCTAGGTTACAGTAGTTTTCATCATGGATGGATGGATTGCATTTATTAGCGCTTTTCTAGCTGCAACAGCCACTCAAAGCTCTTCCAACGCAACTTTCTGATAACTTTTTTTTTGCCACTTATTCTCCTCTACCCTAATCCTCCTGTTTTCCTACTCTCCGTCTTCCTTGGGCTCCCCCTCAACAACTGTCCGTCTTCAAATGTCTTCCCAGACGGCTCTTACTTGGGCCAAGCATATCTCCGTATAGCTGAGATAGTTTAGGCATGCTTGGTTTACCTTGCCTTGCACGTAGGATGTACATGATCCTCTTCACTGACTCAGCAAATAGCATACCGGCTCACGGCGCCGGCGACCTTTTAGTGAACCCTGCAGCCACAGCACGTAGATTTACAAGTTCAGCCTAAATCTGATCTCTTCACCTCTGTGACATGCAACTAAATGGCTTTCTGAACAGGGACAGGCTAGATTCTGTATATCTTTTCACGTTTCAGCCTATCTTGCTCGCAGTCTATCCCACTTTTTGACTGCGGCCACACTGCGGCCAAACTTCACAGCGATTAGCCCGTTTGGGAGTAAAACTGGGAAGCAAAACGGCACAAGCGGGAGGCTGCAATACAGCAACAAACAAATCCTTCTGAACAGCTGGAATGGAAAATATCCAACTCAGTGTGGTTGTGTTAATCTTCAGAGATGTTTGAGACAGATAGCCTACATGTGATGGTGCACATACACCCATCCGTGCTAGCATAGTGAGTGTGTTGGCCTAAGACATTAAGCTGACCCTGCTGAGTCCTATACCGAGCTGATGTGTGTTTGCATTAGCTAGGGCATGTATGCCGTTTTGCCAGCATGTCTTTCGGCGTACTGCGCTATCATGTTAGCATAAGGTTGCACGTTGACTGACTTGGTCAGCCAGGCTGCACACTGAGATAGCATGTGTTTGTTAGCAATGCCTCGCACCGTGGGCTAGCCTGAGGCTTCCCACTAAGCCAGTGGATGTCTTCCAGGCCAGCTTTGACGCAGCAGCTGTCAACAGATTGACACCCTGATAGATTTTGAAGGTCAGGAACACGTCCTCTTTCTTTTGCTACCTGTCTTGGGGGATTGAGAGAGAGAGAGAGAGAGAGAGAGAGAGAGAGAGAGAGAGAGAGAGAGAGAGAGAGAGAGAGAGAGAGAGAGAGATAAACACCTATCACTGATAATTTTTCCCTATTAAAAAATATCAGATAACCTTAAAAATACCATGATCAGAAAATTACAGCAAACAATATAGAAAAATTAAAACATGAATGCAAATGTGAGCAACAGAGCTCAAAATGCTAATAAGTGAATAATAATGCGTTCGAGATTGCTCTCTTATTATTAGCTCTTGCAGCTGCAAAAATAATGCTTATAGCTGCAAGAATAATGCTTATGGACCAAATTTGATTAATTGGACGTGACTAATTTCAACATATCAGCTGTAGTCTAAAGACAAGAGGAACTTCTTGACTTTTGAGCCTTCTCTTCTTATTTTTGAGACTTGTTTTTTCAGTAAACACACTGGCTTCTAATTTTATTTTAAAATTAAGGCACTGTGGATGCTTTATTTGCAAAGAGAATAGGCTTGCCATCAAGATCCAGTATATAGACATGGTTTGACACACAATATCTATGGTGTCTCATTTGATTTCAATTCCAATTTCTCTGCGGTAGCAAAGTTTCTTACCTCACTGTAAATTTTTCCCCCCCCCCAAAGATCCTGAGTCTGTCACAGTGAATCTGTGTCTAAAAGCCCCGTTGAAATGATATCTGAATACTCTTGTTTTCTGTTCCCTGCAGTGAGGGAACAGTTGGTGTACTCGTTGACTCACTTGACGGCGTAGCTGCCGTGGGTTGACAGTCAGGCATGAGATGAATGTAGGCCTTCCAGCATGTTCAGTGTTGAAAATCTTACGGCAAAAACACATTGGGGGGGGGGGGAGTTTAGTTCAAGTTCTCAGTCCTTATTATTATTTGTCAGAGTAAGCAAAGCAGATCTCATTTCCATCTGCACTTCTTAGTAGCGGTCGAAGGAGATGCAGGTTTGAATCCAGGTGAGGCGTCACTTCGCATCCTATAAGCAAGCCTATCCAAAGCCGCTCATCCCGCCCGATTAGGTCCTCACCCGTCCGCGCCCATGTGTACGGTACGCCCCCAGACAGGTACAGTGCTGTAAATGGGAGATGCTGAACACCGGCTGGAAAACCCGCCAACAAGTCCGGGTGTACATCTCTAGAAACGCGTCAGGAGTATCCCGCTGACGGCTCACTTCCGGCTACGCACGGAGGCCGCATTGCTCGGCCTCAGCGTGAGAGAAGACGGCCGAGGAGCCGTCGCCCCCCCCCCCCCTTAGCACGAGGAGAACAAAGGGATTCAAGAGGACCATTTGCCCCTAACAAGGTGTATGTACCGTTAGCCACCCCCCCCCCCATGCTGCAGCCCCCTGTGGATTTGTGCTGTGATTTATTCGCGTTTAACGAGGGGGAGACGGGGTTTTCTGTGTCTGTTCATTTCACCGCCGGTGGCGCGGCTAACAAGCCTTCTTCAATTGCCTCACGGATTACCCCTTTATCAGTGTGTTGAATTTCCCCCGCTGACACATTTTTTTTCTTTATTGAACAAAACATATAAACAAGAAAATATTACATCACAACAGGACAAAAAGTAGTTACAAAAATATAAATTATTTCACAATTAAAATTTACATATCCATAAAAAAAGACAAAATAAAAAGCTCGAGATACAGGATTTAAGTTAAATTATATTCTTCACATAGTCTTCTGGTTTTGCTGGCTTTAGGATTCATACATTTTTTTAAAGATCCTAAATAGGATGAAAGAAGTGCTTTGAATACACTAATGTTTGGACGCTGGTGTGCAAATTTGGTACAATGAATATGAAATTTAGCAAATATTAATAGAAGGTTGATAATATACATTTTTTCTGAACTTATTTCCTCATTTTGTGACAGACCAAATAAAACATGTTGGATGTTCAGTTTACAAGAAGAGTCAATTTTGTTATTTATGAGATTATTTAGATCAATCCAAAAAACATGAGAGTAAGTACAATCCCAAAATAAATGACATATGGTTTCATCCACCTTGCCACAAAAGGAACAGAGTGTGTCAATATTAATCTTGTATTTTACAAGAAGGGACTTGACTGGATAACATCTGTGAAGCAGTTTAAATGTAACTTCTCGTACCTTATTTGTAATACAATATTTTCGTGATAAAATCCAAGTGTTCCTCCAATCTATGTCATTATAAATATTATTCCAGTAGAAAACGGCTGCAGGTTTAGGAACAATGTCTCTCTGAATAATATTTCTAATGCATTGATTAGTGGCTTTATCACTTAATAAAGGACACAAGTTACCAATATATATATCATCAGGAGTTAAACCTGGAATAGTACAACTTTTACCTTTAGGAGCAGACAACAATAACCTTCTAACTCCATCTGGTATTGCATCAAATACAATAGAATATTCTCTTGGTGTAACAGGGAAACCATATACAGAAAGAAATTCTTCATAAGTGAAAAGCTGACCATTGTCATTCAGTAATTGACTAACAAGTAAAATTTTATTATCAACCCATCTCTTAATATATAAAGATTTGTTCTTAAACCTAATATCTTGATTGTTCCAAATGAAATATTTATGGGGAGAAAAATTGTGTGAGTACATCATTGACCAGGATAACAAAAGTTGACTATGAAAGTTGGACAGTTTTATCGGTAATTTATAAATATTGTAATTGCACCTTAGGAGAAAATGCATTCCTCCAAGTGAATTAAATATATGAGCAGTAATAAAATTCCAGATTGAGTTGGGATTTTTTAAGAAAAGTTTGATCCATTTGACTTTAAAAGAAGAGTTTAAGGAGGTGAAGTCTAAAGAATTAATCCCACCAGAACATAACTTATTTATCATGACATTCTTCTTAATATAATGTATTCTTTTTTCCAGATAAATTCAAATAATATTCTGTCAATTTTAGTGCATATGTCTTTTGAGACATCAAGTGGCATAGCTGCATATATAAGTCTGGAGAGGCCTTCAACTTTAGCTACCAAGGATCTTCCAGTAATAGACAAATCTCTTTCAAGCCAAAGGTTAAACCTCTGTTGGACTGAAGCTATAAGTGGATTAAAATTTTCAGATAGTCTAGAGCTTTGGTCTTTTTCAATTATAATACCAAGATATTTAACCTTATGCTTCACAGGGATCCCAGAAATAATAGTATCTGTGCAACTATTAACAGGAAGAAGCTCACATTTTGAAATGTTCAGTTTAAGGCCGGAGGCCATTGAGAAAGAGTTAATTACTTTGATTGCTTTATCAACTTGAAATGTATCCGTTAAAAAAAGTGTTGTATCATCTGCAAGTTGAGTCATAGACAGTGTTCTGCCAACAATAGAAAGACCCAATACATCAGTTTTTGAAATGAATGGAGAGTAATTGCATAGGAAGAAGGAAGAGATATGCCGAGAACGGACAACTTTGACGGATTCCACGATTTAAGTTAAATCTTTTAGTAGTGCCATATGGGAGTTTGATTGAACTATTTGCACCTGCATATAACGTTTTGACAGATTTTTTAAACATATTCCCAAAACCAAAAATGTCAAGCGCTTTAAATATGAATTTGTGTTCAATGGAATCAAAAGCTTTATAAAAATCTAAAAAAAGAATGAAGCTGTTATCTGTAATTAATTCTGAATGATCCAAGATATCAATCATCAGTCTTATGTTGTTTGTTATGTGTCTACCAGTCATGAAACCAGACTGTGTTTCATCAATAATGTCATTAAGTGTACTTTTCAATTTTTTAGCCAAACACATAGCAATTATCTTGTAGTCATTGTTTAAGAGTGAAATAGGTCTCCAATTATCCAACAACAAATAGTCTTTTTGCGGTTTGAGAATCAAAGTGATCAACCCCTGAGACAGTGAAGGAGGGAGCTTTTCATTAGCAATGCTTTCCATATATACTTTATGTAAAAAGCGTGATAAGTCCTTGGAGAAACATTTATATAACTCTGAGGTTAATCCGTCATTCCCAGGACTCTTATTGAGTTTCATTTTTTTAATAGCATCCTCAACATCCAATGTTGTGATGGGGGCATCACACAAATCTTTATTAGCATTGCTGATGCTCTCAATATTACCAAAAGAGTTGAAGAAACTTTCCATGTCATTTGTTGACAGTTTAGACTTATATAAGTCTTTATAAAATAGTTCACATGTCTCAGAAATCTTTTTAGGGTCTTGTGTGATGACACCATCTGAACAGAGTTTGGTCATGCTGCAAAGCGTATTATGTTGTTTCTCTAATTTGAAGAAATAGCTGGAGTTTTGCTCTCCCTCCTCAAGCCATCTCCTCCTAGAGCGCACAAAGGCTCCTTTTGCCTTGTGAATATATAGATTATCTAATTTTAATTGTAGAATTTGAAGTCTGTTCTTGTTCTCCTCTGATAAATTCTCAAGTGGCTGTGATGATAAAGCAATAATGTCAGAGATCATTTCTGATTCTTTTTTCTGTTTTTAACTATTTCAGCTCCTCTTTTCATTATAAGGGACCTTAATTCAAATTTCATTAACTCCCAATTTTTGCCATACATATTTTCAGCACATGCCTTATCCCAGCATTCATCTATTTTTATTTTAATCTCCTTTACCAAAGATTCATTCAATAAAAGAGAATTATTTAATTTCCAATATGAGTTGACTCTTTTAGTTTGATGACTAGTAGACATATACAGCTCCAAAAAGATAGTTTTATGATCCGTCAAGGGTGTTGGTAGCATTTTAACTGAAGAGACATGTTCAGATAATGGATCAGAAATCAACCAATAGTCAATACGAGACTGTAATGACCCTGAACTGTTCTTCCACGTAAATTCTTTAACTGTAGGATTCTTATACCTCCAAATATCAATCAGATCTCTTTCATTTATAAAATCTAACAAATAACTATTATTTGTATTACTTTTATTTGGCCATCTATCTAACATATCATTAATTGAATGATTCCAGTCTCCGAATATGATCTTTAGATCTGCAAATCTACTTATAATAGAATCAATTTTTGCATTTACTGAATGCATTAAGGTATTATTCTCCTGTTTGTTGTTATAACCATAAACGTTTCCCAGTATAAATACCTGGTCATTAAATGAAATAACCAACAAAATAAAGTGACCGTTTGGATCTGTCTGTGAAGAGATAACTTTCCCTTTAAACTTGTGTTTCAAAGTCAGAGTTCCTGCTGAGTGGTTTGTGCCATGAGACATCCACAAGTCCTCTCCCCATTGGGATTTCCAGAATCTAATGTCATTAGGTTCAGAATGAGATTCTTGTATCAAACAAAAATCAGTATTCAGGCTTTTAGCATATAATAGCAGTGCTTTTCTTTTGGTATTGTCCCTTAATCCTCAAGCATTAAAAGAAACAAAAGATAAAGATGAAATTTTGAGTGTAACTAACTTTTCACCCTGAGAAAAAGTGTGTAAATTACAAAGAGAACAGAACTACACTGTCATTACATAAGTGTTTTTAGCAACAACAGCATATTGTATATTTATAAAACGAATAAGGAAAAATAACTCCTGAGTCATATTAGCTTACATGATGAAAGGCACTTCAGTGAATCTCCTTTCTGTTCACAAACGCACGGGCTCCCACGAAGTATGCAACCTTCCCCTCCTTTCGTGCTTTCTCAACCTGTGGCCACAATAGGTTGCGCCTCTCTCGGTCCTCGGGAGAAAGGTCTTTGTTGAGATATGACACCAGCGTATTTGTATGACTATGTGTTACTGTGTACTATTATTTTGTTTACGACTTTGTTTGTCCACAAGTGGGCGGTGTTGCGCTTGCATGCGCGGATTGATTACGTCACTGAGACGCCGTTCATTTTCTTCATCTCCCCAAACTACCGAATAAACGGAGGCTGCATTTTTCCCTCCAGCAGAAGTTCGGTAGTCAGTACGATTCTTTATAACGGCTTAATAATCCACTTCATCTGCGCAGAGATAGACATGAAGTATTAGTCTAGTCTTCTAACAGGTTATGGGCCCAGATAACGTTGGATTATTTAGTAGTTTGATAAAAGAAGTACACGAAGTGTGATAACCTCGGATGGCGGGATGCGCACAGGTTAGCACGGAGTAGCAAGTTAGCAAGTGTGAAGCTAGTTAGCATCGAGAGAGGCTATCGGGAAGCTAACGGAACGCTAAGCTAAACTAACGCTACCTAGGGAGATGGAGCGAAAGAAGAGCAGGTGGCCCACATTCAACGGACAGGCCGATGAGTATGAACTGTGGGAAGAGCGAATGCTCTGTTGCATGCATGGTGTGGGGCTGAAAACCACCATTCTTACTGAGCCCGCGGGACCTTTGACAGCGGAAGAGCAGGCCCTAGACGAGGAGCGGAACGCGGACGCCTACTGCGCATTGGCGCCTTTATTGGACAACACAAGCTTGGGACTGATCTTCAGAGAAACGAAGAACAACTGTAGAGAGAGTCTACGGGTGTTGCGGGAACATTACATTGGTAAGGGCAGACCCCGGATTGTCACTCTGTATGTAACATTGACTGGGCTAAAGAAAGCTGATAATGAGACGATCACCGAATACATTATCCGAGCTGAACAAATCATTACGGCTCTCAAAGGGGCGGGAGAAGCACCGAGTGAGAGACTAATGATGGCCATGGTGATGAGGGGGTTACCCGAGAGATATAAGCCATTCACTCTAATGGTGACACATGGCGACAGTGAGTTGACATTGGGACAATTTAAGGCCAATTGGAGAAACTTTGAGGCGGCAGAAGATGTAGCTAATGCTACAGCATCGGACGAGACGTCCGAGAGGGTGATGAAGGCCCACGCAGCGCCTAAGAAAAAGCCAGTGAAACGCTGTGAGGGAGAAGATGATCAAACGGTGTGCTGGCGATGCGGTGACAAAGGCCATCGGAAATCAGACTGTTCACGCAGCGTGTGGTGCAGCTTCTGCCAGGTCAAGGGTCACACGGACAAAGTGTGCAAGAAGAAGGACCGCGCTGATGGAGCCAGATGTGCACGCGAGCAAGGTGGCGGAGGCGGCGGTGGTCACGGAGCAGGTCGAGGTCAGGGACCGGGGAATACTGCGGAAGAAGAGAACTACATCTTCAGAGTGCAGGCTGGAGAGACCAGCTCAGCAGGACCAGGATGACGGCAACAGTTCAAACCAGGAATGATTGTGGACTGTAGGGCTTCTTCCCACATAGTCAATGATAAGAAGAAGTTCAACAGCTTTGACAGCTCGTTTGAGCCAGAGAAACACTGCATGGAGCTGGCGTACGGTAAGCGCACCTTTGGTGTGGTGCAGGGCAGGGGGGATGCTACGGTATGTCTGCTCGACAGTGAGGGGCGACGGTGTAGAGTGACACTGCGGAATGCACTATATATTCCATCGTACCCCCAAGAGCTCTTCTCTGTGAAGTCTGCGACAGCACACGGAGCCAGTGTGTTCTTCGAAGAGGGCAGAGATGCCCTGATGTCACCGGATGGCACCAGGTTTGACATTTTTGTACAGGGGAAAATGTACTATTTGCAAACTGAATGTGTTGTTGAAAAGTGCCATGTGAGCCATGATATAGAAACTTGGCATGAGATAATGGGCCACTGCAACTATGACGATATCATAAAGCTACAGGATATCACTGATGGTATGCATATAAAGGGTAAAGTGTGTAAACCTGACAAAGAGTGTGCAGTATGCATAGAAGGGAAGTTTACCCAAAACAGGAACAGGAAATCTGCAGACAAAGCCAAGACACCACTGGAGTTGGTAAACACTGATTTAGCCGGTCCTGTGGCAAACGAGTCCATTAATGGTTTCAGGTACATGCAATCATTTACAGATGTGTGCACAGGGGCTGTGTGTGTTTATTTCTTAAAAACAAAGAGTGACACAGTGCAAGCGACCGAGAAATTTCTGGCAGATGTAGCTCCCTATGGGACAGTGAAATGCATAAGGTCAGATAATGGAACTGAGTTTACAGGCAAGGAGTTTCAAACCCTGTTGAGACGGAACAAAATAAGACATGAGACATCCTGCCCATACTCTCCCCATCAAAATGGCGTTGCAGAGAGAGAAGGACGCACACTATTCGAGATGGCAAGGTGTATGCTAATAGATAGTGGTCTACCAAAGAGCCTCTGGCATTATGCTGTACAGGAGGCAGCCCACACCAGAAACAGATGCTTCAACAAGCACACAGGCACTACGCCATACACGGCAATGACAGGAAAAAAGTGCAACATGGCTAGAATGCAAAAGTTCGGGACAGAATGCTATGCTTACCAGCAGGACAAGGGAAAGTTAGATTCTAGATGTGAGAGGGGGTGTTTTGTAGGACACGACAAGAACAGCCCGGCCTACCTAGTCTACTACCCTGACCAAGAGAAAGTACAGAAACACAGACTAGTTAAATTTGTACACAAGGCAACTAGTGAAAATGAGACTCAGACACCAGGTCTGCACCCAGAAGACTGGGTAAGAGAGAGAAAGTCTGTTGAGACAGCTGCAACTCCGCCTAGAGTACAGAAAAATGTACAGACTGACGGTACACAGTCAACACCCGAGGATGATGACGAGGAGCACCCAAGGGTGACGTCACAAGCCTCAGCCAGTGGGAGGTACCCCCAAAGGGAACGCAACCCCCCGAGATACCTGATTGACTATAGTCAGGGCGACAGTGATGACAGCTCACTCACTACTATAGATTATGCATACAGGGCAGTGTGCGGTGTCCCTCTGAACTTTAAAGAGGCCATGGAATCGCCAGAATCAGAAAAGTGGTCCAGGGCAATGGACGAGGAAATGGAGTCTCTAAGAGACAACAAAACATTCACCCTTATGAAATTGCCAGAGGGCAAGAAAACAGTGGGAGGAAGGTGGGTGTATTCGATAAAGACAGATATAGATGGACACGACAAGTACAAGGCTAGATTTGTAGCAAAGGGATATAGCCAGAGAGCTGGGGTGGATTATGGGGAGACATTTTCGCCAACAGCTAACCTAACAAGTGTTCGAGTGCTTCTACAGAAGGCGGCTCAATATGACTTGATTTTACACCAGATGGATTAAAGACGGCCTATCTTCATGCCCCCATAGACTATGACATATACATAGAACAACCTGAGGGTTATATTGAGAAGGGAGAAAAACTAGTGTGTAAACTAGAGAAGTCAATCTACGGCCTCGAGCAGTCTGGCCGCAATTGGAACTTACTGTTACACGAGTGTTTGACAGGTGATGGTTTTACACAAAACCAATCAGACCATTGTGTGTACTCCAAGGAGTCAAAGGAAAGGATTTCATTGGTGTATTGCCCTACAGACGAAATGGTTGCGGATGTAATGACGAAGCCCGCATCCAAGGTAAAACTGAAGACATTTGCTAAGGCAATGTATAGTGTGTGAAATGTGAGTGGTATGGGTTATACCAAGTTTTATTTTTATTTTTGTTCTATGAATAAGAAAAGGTATACAGTAAGCTCATGATTCATAAGTGGGAGTGTTGAGATATGACACCAGCGTATTTGTATGACTATGTGTTACTGTGTACTATTATTTTGTTTACGACTTTGTTTGTCCACAAGTGGGCGGTGTTGCGCTTGCATGCGCGGATTGATTACGTCACTGAGACGCCGTTCATTTTCTTCATCTCCCCAAACTACCGAATAAACGGAGGCTGCATTTTTCCCTCCAGCAGAAGTTCGGTAGTCAGTACGATTCTTTATAACGGCTTAATAATCCACTTCATCTGCGCAGAGATAGACATAAAGTATTAGTCTAGTCTTCTAACAGTCTTCCTTAAAGCGCAGCTTCCTGGGCGGCGTCAAATAGTCGGATCGTTTCGCCGTCTTACAGATAATGTCTCGAAAATGCCTCATAGTGAATTGAATGACTACTACACGGGGCAGTGGTGCCACTGAAGACTCACGTCTTTGCCCAAGCCTGCGCACTTAGTCGAGTACCTCCGGGAATTTCTCTCGGTGGTCAGGAGCCATGTTTTGGCAGATTTCAATTACCTTTCTGCGAACGTCTTCCTCAGTTAGCCCGTGAAGTCGCAGGTTCCATCTTCGTTTGTATCGTGACAGCTCCAGCACCTTGCTTTCCAAATTTTGGATTTTTTCCTCTGCTTTACTCTCTCGCTTCGGTGTGCGTCAACTTTCCTTTCAGCTCCTTGAGATCTTCAGAAATAAAGTTAACAGTAAGGTCACGGTTACTTTTCCCAATGCTACTAGCTCCTTGCTCTTTGATAGCCATAGCGTAGCAATGATGTTCTCTGCGGCGTCGGTTTCCATGTTTTGTCTCTTGCCAAAAAACGTTTGGATGGAGAAGAACTGGGAGTCGTAATTTTTCTCTTATCTGAGCCCAGATTTTTTTGCCATCACATGTGGCTTCAATTTTTTATCCTGAAAGTTCGTTTTGTTGCTTTTAAAAGGTTTTCAAGACAGAGCGGGTTCTGCAGTAGACCGAACACTACGCCACCATCTTGGCTCCTCCCCCGCTGACACATTACCCAGTCTGACGCGCCGCCGTGACGTTCTTCTAACGTTGCAGACAAGAAAAGAAAAAAAGGAAAAACCACCTGTCAGTTTACAGGCCGCTTCCGGTTGTTGTCACGAGGCGTTGGACCTCCGCGGCTGAGCGGATGCGTCACGTGAGCATCGGTCAAGCGGGGCAAATCCTATAAGTGAGAAAATGCGTGTGTGTGTGTTTATGGTGAGTGGAGATGCCACTTTCATGTTAGATGTCATCCGGAGAGAAACGCACATTGTCAGAACTATCGATCCAGAAATAAGCCGGACAGTAAGTTCTCTGTTTATATGTTTGTTTTTATTTCTAATAAGATTGTGTCTCTTCCATCCACTGCGATGCGTTTTGACGCTTCCGGTTATGTAAAAACCCAGTATACCGGAGCCGGGCTCCTCTGTGGCGAGCCTCACAGTATTGCTCTGGAAAACTGCAATATTTCATCCGTCTCCGCCGTGTTAAAGTATCGACATTTTTTATAAAAACAAGAATATATTATGCCTGCTTTTAAGGGGGCCCATGTCCTATAAAATTACAAAATGTTATCTGCTTTCATCATGTAGCCCCTGCCAAAGCAGTGTGTCACAATGACAACTTAATAACCCATCCTATTCCAGACCCCCAAAACTGTAGGTGTTATGCAGCAACACAACCCATGTCTCCTGATAGCATTTTTTCCCTCTTTTCTTTTTCTTGTTACTGCAAATAAAATGTCAACTAAAAGGTCAAAATTCGTGTCTATGGGGGTGGGGGGGGGCTGCTGCTGGTATAAATGGGCTAACACTGCCAAGCCCTCCCTACCTTTTACAATAAAGATGAGAAAATTATTGTTAAACAAACTTATTACAAGATTGTTTTAAAGTTACTAGGTTGGAACCTAAGAGCAGCAACAGCACACACACACACACACACACACACACACACACACACACGATACATCTAAATGGTGGTTTTATTTTCTACAGCCCAAACGCAGTGACGTCACCTTCTGTTAATCGTTGCAGTGAGTGAGTGACAGGCGTCGTGACACGCCCCCTGGACTTTTGACCCATGGCAGCGGACGTTCGGAGTAATGCTGTGTCCACAGGATCCGTGATTTCCACGCTTCCCATTCATTGTCTATGTAGGACGCCCTGCAATGCATTCTGGTAGCGTTGCGGGGAGTTTCGAGAGACGGGGCGTCCGTTGTCCGCTCCTCATTTGCATAAAGTTGAGGTCTAGTCTACTTTATGCAAGTCAGGAGCGTGCAGCGGCAAGGCGCCCAGCTCGCGATACTCCGATCAAACTATCAAACTAGGGGGTGTTGATCAAATATGAAGCAAGATTTTGTTACTGCGTTGCCTGTTTACCGCATACAATGTTTTCAGAAACATGTTTTAATGTACTGTTTAGCTGTAAAATGACGTCGTATACGACGTGGCCGCCATGTTGATCCGTTTTTAAATCCGGGGAGGAGATATCAAGGACCGCCCAACGAGTGAAAGCGTTCGTCCAATCAGGTGCAGCCAGGAAGGGTTTGCGCGGTTGGGAAAACATCCCATTGGATTTCAGTATTGGTGTTGATTTTTCCGGGAAGGACATCACCTGTCAATCATCTATCGTGTCACCGCCTTAGTGGCACGCCCACAAGTGTGCAACGCTGGGAGGCGGTGCGTCCCCTCGCGTCCGAACACGCCCCTATGGACACGTACCGTAACGGCACGCCCTGAGGAGCTGCTTGCGCGAGAGCGGGAAGCGAATTTACGAATCCTACTATGGCCACGCCAAGACCCGCCCTACTCTGTCTGTGATTGGCTAACCCTATCCCTAACCCCACCCTAACCCTAACCTTAACCAACGGAGGCAACGAGTACTAGCCAATCAGAGGCATCGGGTCTTGGCGCGGCCATAGTAGGATTCGTAAATTCGCGAGCGGCAAGGGCGTTAGCACGAGCGGGGTGGGTTATTTTTCTCCTCTGTCTTTGGAGGAAACATTGGCAGTGAAGTGACTGGGGACACATCTTCCAGATGATGCTAAAATAACACAATAGGACAGACAACAAAACCGTAAGTTTGTGTTACTCGGTTTAACGGAAGTGCTGGCTAACGGCAAGTGTAGTTAAGGGTTCACTTCTCCGTGTCCCGTGCTCGCTTTTTGGAAGGGACGCGGCATGGACCCAGCAAGGAATTGTGGGTTTGAAACACTTATCCGCATCAGGCCGTTGTTGTGGGTACTTTTCTGTGGTGTTGTTGTAGACCACTTGTTATAACAAGGTATACAGTGTCGTTGCTGTCACTGGGTATCCCGGATGTGATGCTGCAGCGTGAACTACTCGTGGGTAAAATTCATGCCTTTGTTAGCCCACCCACCCAATAACACCGCCAACCGTCACCGGTGTCTATCAGAGAAAGACTTGGCCCGTTCATTGTTTCTGTCGGCACAACAGTGCAGGTGTGTATATCTCTGTGTTTAGTTGTGTGTATTTATCAGTAAGGCTCATGTGCGACAGCTTGATTCTTCTACTTTCGGGTAGTGGCACTGTGACCCTGTTTACACTTGGCTTTAAATTTTTTTTTTTTTTGCGATCGGATCACAAGTGGACAGCGCTAAATACAAGTGTGAACGACCCCCAAAACGTTGTGTGAACCGGTTACTCAAACCACTTGCCGAGGTGGTCTTGGACGCATTTGACCACATATCTTTTGTAGTGTAAACGCTAATGCGTCCTGATGCGTCCCCGACTAGGAAGTAACAGGAAATCTTCTTCTTCTTCTTCGGAGTAATGAAATCTGATCACAAGGGGTCAGCAGGACGCACTTTGAGACCCGTGATAGACACAGGTGTAAACGGCGATGTGTCTCGCTGTCCACTCGTGATCCGATCGCCCAAAACGCATTTTAAAACCAAGTATAAACAGGGTCTATGTCTCTCTTTCCTTCCATTCACAGGACCATGTCAACAATGAGAAAGTAACACGCCTCAAGGCCTTTGTTATACCTTTATTTTGAGATGTGATCGTCACGACTTGTTGTTATGAGAACATATTGCGATGTGGCCTGAAAATTGACCACATATCCGTATGCATTGATCAGCAGTACAGAGAAGATTGTTTATTATCTTGCTTTTTGACAGGTAATGAGAATTTGTGTAATTTACTGCAAAAAAGATGTATGTATATATATATATATATATATATATATATATATATATATATATATATATATATATATATATATATATATATATATATATATACACACACTCACTGGCCACTTTATTAGGTACACCTTGCTAGTACCGGGTTGGACCCCCTTTTGCCTTCAGAACTGCCTTAATCCTTCGTGGCATAGATTCAACAAGGTACTGGAAACATTCCTCAGAGAGTTTGGTCCTTATTTACATGATAGCATCACGCAGTTGCTGCAGATTTGTCGGCTGCACATCCATGATGCGAATCTCCCGGTCCACCACATCCCAAAGGTGCTCTATTGGATTGAGATCTGGTGACTGTGGAGACCATTTGAGTACAGTGAACTCATTGTCATGTTCAAGAAACCAGTCTGAGATGATTCGAGCTTTATGGCATGGCGCGTTATCCTGCTGGAAGTAGCCATCAGAAGTTGGGAACACTGTGGTCATAAAGGGATGGACATGGTCAGCAACAATACTCAGGTAGGCTGTGGCGTTGACACGATGCTCAATTGGTACTAAGGGGCCCAAAGTGTGCCAAGAAAATATCCCCCACACCATTACACCACCACCACCAGCCTGAACCGTTGATACAAGGCAGGATGGATCCATGCTTTCATGTTGTTGACGCCAAATTCTGACCCTACCATCGAATGTCGCAGCAGAAATCGAGACTCATCAGACCAGGCAACGTTTTTCCAATCTTCTATTGTCCAATTTTGGTGAGCCTGTGCGAATTGTAGCCTCAGTTTCCTGTTCTTAGCTGACAGGAGTGGCACCCGGTGTGGTCTTCTGCTGCTGTAGCCCATCTGCCTCAAGGTTCGACATGTTGTGCGTTCAGAGATGCTCTTCTGCATACCTCGGTTGTAATGAGTGGTTATTTGAGTTACTGTTGCCTTTCTATCAGCTCGAACCAGTCTGGCCATTCTCCTCTGACCTCTGGCGTCAACAAGGCATTTTCGCCCACAGAACTGCCTCTCACTGGATATTTTCTCTTTCTCGGACCATTCTCTGAAAACCCTAGAGATGGTTGTGCGTGAAAATCCCAGTAGATCAGCAGTTTCTGAAATACTCAGACCAGCCCGTCTGGCACCAACAACCATGCCACGTTCAAAGTCACTTAAATCACCCTTTTTCCCCATTCTGATGCTCGGTTTGAACTGCAGCAGATCGTCTTGACCATGTCTACATGACTAAATGCATTGAGTTGCTGCCATGTGATTGGCTGATTAGAAATTTGCGTTAACGAGCAGTTGGACAGGTGTGCCTAATAAAGTGGCCGGTGAGTGTATATATATGTGTGTGTGTGTATGTATGTACGTATGTATGTATGTATGTATGTATGTATGTGTGTGTGTGTGTGTGTGTGTGTATGTATGTATGTATATATATATATATATATATATATATATATATATGTATATATATGTATAAGAACCAAGACAACTGCTATCACACAGAGCCGGCCCAAGGCATAAGCGAACTAAGCGGTCGCTTAGGTCCCCCGCGCCAGCAGGGGGCCCCCAAGAGCTCTTGAAATGTCAAACACGACACGTTGATAAATATATATATATTTTTGTTTGTGTGCGATATATCATATCAGTAGTAATCGCCAAAAACAAAGGCTAAATATTTTGATACCACGTTGTTAACAGACTGACAAATTAATGCTGCTGGTTTAATCATTTCCACTGCCTGTGTCAGAGCTGGGGCCAGCTTCATGTGCATTATTGTTATATTGTTAGGTGTTAGAAGTTCCTCTGTTCATTGTATGTCATTATTTAAGTTTTTATTTAATATTGTCTGTTTTTATATTTGCATATTGCATATTTCTTTGTTACTGTTCTGCACTTTTGCACGGTTCAAAAGCAATTAAAATAGTGAACTTGTTCAGTAAATGCATTGTCTGCTGGTTTATTTTAAGACTTTCCAGCACAGTAGTAAGTCATGACAATGGCATGGTAACGATCAAGCATGGACATAATATTGAGGCTGGGGGAACTAAAATTCTGCTTAGGGCCCCATAAAGCCTTAGGCCGGCTCTGCTATTACAAAAAACTTGGCAGCTACGTCGACAGCCGACTTGGCCACTCTGTTAAAAGTCAAATTTTTCTCACTTTCGGCTGACGGCAGCGATGATAAAGACGCACAACTGTATCCAGTTGTTGTACGCTATCTTAATGAAGAGGTATAGGTAGGGTCGTGACTCAACTGCTTGCATTACCTGCACGGGAAGAGATCCAGTCACCATCCTTTTAAACGTTTTACATGAGTCACGTGAGTGAAGGTAGTTAGTTGTGTTGTTGATTAGATGGAGGACACACTGAGTAGAGCTTCGCCTGTCATGTCTTTTTCACAACAAAACGGGGGGTATTTCAAAATGCATGGGGTCTACTCCTACACAAGTTTCACCACATGCAGTACCGTGTAATTCCAATGGAGGGAGGAAGAAGGGTGAAACTGATGTAGGATTAGATGCCAAGCATTTTTAAATATGGCGGGTGGTCTTTATTTATTTATTTTTAAATATGGAACATTCTACAGGTCCTGGAGCACCTGATTAGACATCATCATGAACACCAGTACGTACCAAGATATTTAAATAACAAAACAATGCACCCTTTCCCAATGAGCTTACAAGATTTCCATTTTCATTTAAAAAAAATTCACTTTAGAATGCAATTCACTCATGATCATCTGCTTGTATAAGTACGCATATCACATAATGAAATATTAAAGGATTTTTAATCATGAAAAAAAACAAAACTGGTTTAAGCGGGTGGTTTTAATGTTGTGGCTGATGGGTGTAACTACTGATCTAATGTCCTCCAATAGTCTGTGGGGACTCCCCGTGTTGTTGTGATGGTTGACCCACCCTAAAATCATGTTAGCTGCTCTCTTACCTTGGAACATTGTCTAGTGGCCTCCAGTTTAAAGGAACAGTGCCGTGCTTTTCAACGCCTTGTAGTGGAGCAAATACACAGTCGTTTAACGTACAGTACTTGATGGTAGTTCTTGTCTAATGCACCGGCCGTTGTTTGGCCCTTTTAAATAAACGTGTGAGATGAATAACGAAACAGTAAATCAATGACAATACATTCAGAATGGTCTGAGGTGCTGTTTTTTTTAGTTCACTTCGCCACAAATTCTGTTTTTGTTTTTTTCACCCTTGCTGTTCTGGTTTTCAACTTTTCAATGTCTCCTCTGGGGAAATTCCTGTGTAGTAGCCAGTTTGAAACAGATAAACATAACATGCAAATAAAATCATGCAAATACATTCTAATAATAACATATAATTATTATAAATACACTGTGATTATACTATTGAATTATACGAGTATACTGATACACTTTAAATAGCAATAGTATACAGTACTATTCTGCTTTTGTTTTGTGTTAGCGGTTATTTATCATTTTGCAACCTCACATATGTCGGCTCAAAGCTGTCTGGAGATCTCTTAGTGTTTTCTCTTTATTTTCCACATCAGTTAGGGCGGGAAGGGTGGGCAGTAGGGGCAGAAAGAGGTTGGGGAGCGAGTTCAGATATGGGCCAGCATGATGCAGTCCCATTAGAGAGAGCCAGCCCCATTAGAGAGAGCCAGCCCCAGTCTGAGTAGGACCCAGGAGCTACGGCGGTTCTGTTTTGTTCTGTTCTGTTTACTTTGTAGAGCCCCTTGTGCCATGGGGAGACACAGCAGACGAGCCATGCGCAAAATAAAAAAAACCATAGACACGACGAGCAAGAAGCCATACTGAACGCTGGGATGGAGGCCAGCATGCTCCCCTGCGGAGGCTAGATGATGTGGACTCCTAGACTCATCTGCAAGTTTACCCAGATAGTTAGTGCTCATGGTCAACATCAGGCCATAAATGGAGGGACTAGACTAGTTGGGCTCACACATCTATCTCCTGTCTAAGGTGGTTTCCATAGCTGTTGTCATGAGATAGTATAACAGCAGCACCAGTGGTGGATAGCCACACCACCACCCACAGGTACTGGCGTAGTACAAGTTAGATAGTTAAGTCTGTTTTGTTTGCTGATACAACATGTTTTTTTTTGAACTGCTGAGCGAGTACTTTAAAGACAATGGGGCCAGCCGTAGATCTTTAGCCTACGATTGCTGATTCATTGTAGTTTCTGATCTGCTGAATAGGGTTTTTCAAGTCAGAGGGGTAGGCCGATTAGTGTGTTGTTCAGACTGAAGGGTATTGTGCAAGTTATAGGGGCGAGATGATGTGGGGTACTGGCGCTTAAATATCGGTGCAGCCTGAGTGCATCGTGGGTGCAGAGGACACCGGCCGTGTTGGGTTTGATTCCGGGCAGAACATCTGCCGGAGATCGGAGTTAAAACTCGGTCGCGGCCAATGAAAGGTGCAATCTTGCCCGCGTCCTCCTCATCCCATATCAAAGCCAGTCCTTCTTGCAGATACACGCTTATGTGGCACAAGGACAAACTACAAAGGGTCCTGCTTGTTTTTATTTGTTTGTGCGAGAGGACAGTTCTTTGTGCACAATTTAGAAGTCTGATTGTATATAAAAAAAGACCCTTTTCTTGACAGATAATGGGAATTTATTGTGTAATTTACTGCATAAAAATATTTGATCTCAGACCAAAAAGGTGGGTCATGGCATGAAAACGTTTGGGAACCCCTTCATTAGGTGATGGGTGACCTGACCGCAGTAGCGCTGGTGTGTGCTTGTGTATATTTGTATGTCTGTGTGTATAGTTTTATAGAAATATAACACGTCCGGGGATCCTTTTAGCTGTGTCGTCCCTCCGTGATGATGTCTCATTCTGCCAGTGTTGTAATACTGGATTCGAGTCTTACTCGAGTCCTGATTTTCAAGACTCGTGACTTGACTTGGACGTGAGCACTGATGACTCTGAGTCGGACTCGGACTCGAGCATTGACTGCATTCGGACTCGGAAGTTGGAGATGAGGACTCGGACTTGTTAATTGATAAAGACTTTTTTTATTTGTTTCTTTTTTTTATGTTAGTTTTTTTTGTGTAATAGGCCCTAATAATTCGGCGTGAGATATTGATCGCTATATTAATACGTAACATTATTCAGGTTCGTGCAAGGGCAGGCACGTGTGTTCCACCTACATGCGGATTCACGTGCATACCCTCACGTTCAGTTGGTGATAAGATGCCTAAAGAGACGCCCCGACTCAGACTCAACCTTGATGACTCGGACTCGGAATCGGGTAATGGGGACTTGACTCGGACTCGACTCGGACTCTTCGTTGGGGGACTCAGACATTGGGGACACGAGACTCGACTCGGACTCGAGGTTTAGTGACTCGACTACAGCACTGCGTTCTGCTTCAGTGAGTGATTGATCATCCATTGGCTCTTCAAGAGTTGTATTTGCTTCAAGGAGAACATTTCTTTCTTTCTTTTTCTTTCTCCTCCACTATGCTGCAGCTGAACTCAGCCATTGGCCAAACACAAGATACTTGCACACATCCACAGGCACACTAATACACTCATGTGTGTACACACACACACACGTTCTCTGGCTCTCATATTGGTCAGGACTAATTTGCAGTCTGTGGGCAGTAATGTAATCCAGTTGAATCATGCCGGGCTACAGTTTTTTTACAAGCCCGTCGGTAGTAATTTCAGGACCTTGTGGTCATTTTTCAAAACTCCGGACACGGAAGCTAAAACCGGTCATCACTTGCAACACAGGCTGGCCAACGTTCAAAACATTGCGTTGTGCATTCACATCTTTAAGGAATTCTTGCACTTGCAGAATCATTGGTTCAAATAACTCATTTATTATAAAATACCAAACAGTTTAATTTAGATCACCCACACACCGATAGTTTCTCTGTGTAGTTGTTCATACCGTCATTAAATATTGTAGTAAAAAATGTGTGATACACTTTTCATTGTGGTACTGTGCGTAAATACATCAATAGGAAAGGACTAGTAGAGAGAATACTACAGACACAGTGGAGTCACTGAACAAAATCTGAAATGTATTGATGAAATACAGTAAAATCACAACATGGGTTTCTTTGACCCAAAGCAAAACTATTTAGCTGCGAAAAAGGGCAAAAAGTACAGTAAAATGTCAACTGCAGTGTTCTTCACCTGGCTTACTGTAAAAAGCAAAACAAAGGATTGTTTACTGTACTTCTATATTCCCATCAACCCTGTCTTGTGGATGTTGCCGCAGGATCTTGTCCACGACACGATGGTTGGTTTCATTAGCCAAACATCTTGGGAGGAATCTGCGGGCGTGGCGAATCCGGGTCTGCCATGATGTCATTGCATGCGTCATCCATGGCCTGGAGAAGGGTTCGTGAGGGCGCCTATGATATACCTTCCACATCCGTGTGGAGAAAAATCCCTCAGTTGGGTTAAGGGAAGGGGAGTCTGGGGGTAGGTGCGGGGTAGTAAATTGTGGATGGGCCTGAACCACGCTTGCACCATTTGAGCATGGTGACATGACACAACCTGACATTATCCCACAGAGTGACATAGGTCACGCCATCAGTTCTACAGACCCGATTTAGCTCAGCAAGGAAGATTACAAGGAGGGCTGTATTATGTGATCCAATACAAGGTCTGCGTCCCACCACACCATCTTCCAATATAGCCGCACAGATGGTGGTGTTGGCTCCATGTTGTCCAGGTACTTGGATGGTTGCCCGCTGGCCAATGAAATGCCAACTTCTCCTGCTTGTCTTGGCCGGGCTGAAGCCTGCCTCATCCAAAAAGATGGTAAACGGACTGCATTTATATAGTGTTTTTCTAGTCTAACGATTCACATTCTTACACTGATGGCGGAGGCCGCCATGCAAGGTGCTTATCAGGAGCAGTTAGGGGGTTCAGTGTCTTGCTTAAGGACTCTTCGACATGCTCTCTGGAGGAGCCGGGGATCAAACCAGCGACCTCCCTGTTACTAAATGACCTGCTCTACCTCCTGAGGTATGCCACTCTCTAAAAAGTCATTTTGGAAAGAGAATTACTGATTACAATGATGGAGAATCATTGGGGAATTTTTCACCACAAGCATCTTGAAACTGAACATACTTAGGGGCGGCAGGAGGTAGAGCGGGTCATCTAGTAACCGAAAGGTCACAGGTCTGATCCCTGGCTCCTGCGGAGAGAGTGTTGACGTGTCCTTGAGCAAGACACTGAACCCTTAACTGCTCCTGATGGGCAGGTTGGCACCTTGCATGGCGGCCTCCGCCATCAGTATGGATGAATGTGAGGCATACACTGTAAAGCGCTCTGAGTGGTTGGTAGACTAGAAAAGCGTTATATAAATGCAGTCTATTTTCCATTTCCTCAGTCTTGCTTCCCTCTGTCTGCATTTCTTTCAAAAGGCACATCGTATAGCTGTTTCAGAGACAGCTGGTGGCTTTTCAGCATGCGTGCAATAGTCAGAAACCTCATGGCTTCCACATTGTTAGACATGTTGTCATTGTCCAAGATGTTTTCAAGATTCAAGATTTAGTTTATTGTCATTTTCACCATGTACCCACGCACAAAAATAAAAACGCAATGCCGTTTCTCCCAGTCCACAGCAGCGCCACAGAGAAGACAAAAATACACATCCAAAAATTCCCTAAAAACATAAAAACAGAGAACCAAACAAAAAAAGCACAATTAACAACACAGTCCATTCAAGCGCAACACAGTCCATTAAAGTGCTATTTCAGTTTAAATGTTGACGGCCGGTGTCTGTCGACGAATGACAGTGATGTGCTGCCGAATTTCTGTAAGGCGAATATGATTTCTGGTCTGAACCAAACTGACCACAGCCTGCTCTTTTTGGTCAGTCAGAATTTTGCCTCTGCCCCCCCTATTTGGCATTGTCTCAATTCTGCAGGGAAAATTACAGTAAGAACACATTTAGTCACATCACCTACTCTGTGTACATTGGCATGCAGTAAACAGTCATTTGACAATTGAGAGTAGCCTAATGTTTAGCGCATGCTGAAGACTTACCGGTTCTCATTGTGGAAAGTTCTGATCGGATCTGATCTGATCTGATCTAAGGAGTCTCCGTGGTCTATGATGTTCGCAGATGACATTGTGATCTGTAGCGAGAGTAGGGTGCAGGTTGAGGAGAGCCTGGAGAGGTCTCGGAGGTATGCACTGGAGAGAAGTGGAATGAAAGTCAGTAGGAGCAAGACGGAATATACATGCGTGAATGAGAGGGACGACAGTGGGAGGGCGAGGATGCAAGGAGTGGAGGTGATGAAGGCATATGAGTTTAAATTAGAGGTGTCAAACTGCAGGCCTCGAGGGCCGCAGTGTCTGCAGGTATTTGTTGCAACCATGCACTACACCACCTGATTAAACTAGTTCCTTTCCCTCCTTGATCCAGGAGGTGAGCTAATTAGTTAAATCAGGTGGTGTAGTGCACGGTTGCAACAAATACCTGCAGACACTGCGGCCCTCGAGGCCTGGAGTTTGACACCCCTGGTTTAAATACTTGGGGTCAACTGTCCAAAGTAACGGGGAGTGCAGGAGAGAGGTGAAGAAGAGAGTGCAGGCAGGGTGGAGTGGGTGGAGAAGAGTGTCAGGAGTGATTTGTGACAGAAGGGTACCAGCAAGAGTTAAAGGGAAGGTTTACAAGATGCTTGTGAGACCAGCTATGTTGTATGGTTTGGAGACAGTGGCACTGATGAAAAGACAGGAGGTGGAGCTGGAGGTGGTAGAGCTGAAGGCACTAAGTTTTTCATTGGTAGTGATGAAGAAGGACATGATTAGGAACGAGTATATTAGAGGGACCGCTCAGGTTGGACAGTTTGGAGACAAATCAAGAGAGACAAGATTGAGATGGTTTGGACATGTGTGGAGGAGAGATGCTGGGTATATTGGGAGAAGGATACTGAATATGGAGCTGCCAGGGAAGAGGAAAAGAGGAAGGCCAAAGAGGAGGTTTATGGATGTGGTGAGGGAGGACATGCAGGTGGCTGGTGTGACAGAGGAAGATGCAGAGGACAGGAAGAAATGGAAACGAGTGATCTGCTGTGGTGACCCCTAACGGGAGCAGGCGAGAGTAGTAGTAGTAGGTTGAGGAAAGTTCTGATGATTCAGGCCACGGTTGGTCTTCTGAGGTTTGGCTGAATTATTGTAGCTGCCTCAGTCACTGTCATGCCATGATTTAAAGCTTGGTCTACAACTGTTGCTCAGATTTCATTGGACGGTCTTTGCTGTTGCTGCCGTTGTCTTGGCCCGTGGCCTTGTCCTCTACCAAGTTCCCCAACACCGCTCAAACGAGGCCCTTGGCTGCCTCTGGTGAGGCCTAAGCCCACCTCTGTGACGAAGCCCACGACCACCTCTCAGAAGGGGTCCTTGTACCCTGCCATTCCTCTGACCACCACATCTTCCTCATCTTCCTCCTCCCACTGCTTGACCTCTATTGTGACCTGGGTCACCTTCCAGTTCCACGATATCACTATGTTGTTGTGGGTGGATGCCATTCATTTCACTGTATACTTGTATCACGATGTGAAATCAATCATCAGTGACGACTTGGCAGTTCTGGAAAAGCAACTACAAGAGCCTGCCTGCATACAGTAATGTCAAATCTGAAAATGTGATCTGGAAAAGTGGTACATGGACTATAGCAGCGGTGTTTGATAAAGATTGATGCTAAAAACCCACATCCATAGATATTGTAGTCCAGTTGGTTTCATGTTCCATGGTAGTTGGTGCCAATGGATCTTATTATCCTGATGCTTCCAAGCTCTAAACATGGAATATTTTCCATCAGTTTCCATAAAACTATGCACTAAGAGTATCAGGTACTTCTCATTTCTGAGCAGCTATATCAATTGATAGATCATTATAACGAAGTCAACAGGGATGTAATGTGTGAATTGCAGTTTGAAATTGTAATATTTTGATGTTAAGTTCTGTCATTTTAACCGGTGATTTTAGTTCAATAAACAAGTGATCTTAGGTTTAGGTGTATTGTATCGAAGCAGTTTTGAAAAAATGTGCATTTTGATCACCGGCTGTGAGTTTGGTGTCTAGAGTTTTGAAAAATGACATCAAGGCTCTGAAATTAGTGCCACAGTGATTATAAAAAAAAACTGTAATTAGCAAGGGATGAGTCAATGTCCCTTATTAACACACACACACACACACACACACACACACACACACACACACACACACACACACAGAGGGGACCCTATAAAGCTCCTCTTAAATCAGCATTGGTGATGGAAATAGCTTTATTTCTCCTGTGGGGGCAACAAAAATGCTATTACAGCCTCTTTGACTGCCACAATATTGAAGAGATTTACCTGCTGTTTCTTCCGTGGCGGTGGGCAGTTGGTTCGGTTTCGTTCAGGGCTTCTGCGGTATAGCTGACAAGGCACACTACCGAGGAGAAAGCCGGCATACTGTGAACCCACCCCTCAGTATGTCAGAGGTAATTAGGCTGATTGGTGAGTACACCTTATTATGTGCAGGGGTGGCGGATCCCACCCTCAAGCGCGTCAGTGCTAATTAGGCTGATAAGGAGGTATGCTTTAACGAGCCAACTGTATATAGGGTACCTGCAACTCAACAACAGTTGTGTTTTTATTAGATGGCTTCCTGTTTTGAATAATCACATGTCATGCTTTTTTTTCTTTTTTTTTTTGTGATGTGCTGGTGAGTTTTTCCTTTGGCCTTGCAGGCCAGACACCAACTGGCGTTGTTTGCACTTAAAATACACACCCGTCGGTTTGCGGTGCGGTGAAGTCGAGCTTCGAGGCGAGTAAGATAAGGGGAAATAAGAGATAATGCCCCTCTTCGCCAGATAATGCCGAAAGGGTTATTGCTTGAGGGTGCTGTAGCTTGCAAGATGTGCTGGTCTTGCATGTGTTTTGTCAATATAGCAGATTCCTCTCTCTCTCGCTCCCTCCCTTTGTCGCCACCCTTCTTTCAACGCCATGTTTTCCTTTCGTTAAATCCAAACTTCAAAGCCCTCCCGACCTTTAAAAGATGCGAGGTGAACATAAATCCCGTCCATCTTCTATTATGCATCACTTTTTTCGGGGGGGGGGGGGATTCTTCGCTGAAACGTGCAACTTAAGGCATCCAAGGCGCAAATTAGACATTGAGCATTGTCCTAATTTGAATCGGCGTTGGTCCCCGGATTCAGAATACGAAATTTCTTGCATGACAAGCGTTTCATCCCCCCCCCACCCCAAAAACAACCTGCGTTCCCAAAGGAGCCTTAAAAAGCTATCTTCTGCTGTAATTAGGCCAGCTCGCCAACAGAAAGACGCGCCCAGTGTGGAGGGGGGATGAAGGACAGAGAGGATGAAGGTGGGGGGAATGTAAGGGGGGGGAGAGGAGATAATGAGAAACAGGGCAGCAGAATGAGAAAGTGCATAAGGATGAGAGCATGTCAAGTACCAGGGGGGTTGTTTGCCTGCGGCTGCCACAGTGTGGTGTCTCTGGATCTTCTCGCCGTGTTTGATTCCTAAGGGCTCCATGTAAGGTTTGTGTTTCATCAGTGTGCAAACTAGCTTATGTCTGCTTTGTGGTTGTAGTGTGTCCCGCTCACAATGCCGTGTCACATTTATCTTTTACACTCCATCCGTCGCTAACAATTTAAGTGAAGCAAGGAGTCAGACACGCTGGGTGTGGAGACACAGAACATCTTCTTGACCGTCCTTATTAAAGGTTTCATTCTGTTCAGACCAGGGCACCGCCAGTTCTCCGAAGGGACGGAATACCAAAATGAAAGCAGATAGGAGGAGGCAGCGGGGAGGGGGTGATCCCACACAGGCGCTCTTCTTATTGACCACCATAGCTGCCGTTACTCTGGACACCGACATAAATAATAACATGGCACCTCGTTAGCATTGATCCAGAGCACTCCGGAATGAGGCATGGTGGGGTTTTGACATGTTGCATGAATGTTCTGATTGCGCCTCATCAGGGATGACCAGATGAGACAGACCGCACCCGAACCAGCTCAGTCGACCCACCTCTCTTACGGGGGGTTGTGTGTGTGTGTGTGGGTTGTGTGTGTGTGTGTGTGTGGGTTGTGTGTGTGTGTGTGTGTGTGTGTGTGTGTGTGTGTGTGTGTGTGTGTGTGTGTGTGTGTGTGTATATATACGTCTGTCCGTCCATCCGTCCGTCCGTCCGTCCGTCCGTCCGTCCATCCATCCATCCATCCATTATCCAAACCGCTTATCCTGCTCAGGGTCATGGGGATGCTAGAGCCTAGCCCAGCCGTGTATATGTATATATATATATATATATATATATATATATATATATATACACACACACACATATATACACACATATATATACACACACACATATATATATACTTATACATATATATATACACACACACATATACGTATATATATATATACACACACACACAAACACACACACACACACATATTTATTTATTTATTTGTATTTTTACTATTTCAAGGGATAAAGGTGAAGACACAATTTACCCTATATTTACCGGGGGGGGGGGGGGGTGTGGATGTCATGATGTGCACTAACATCATTCTTTCTCCAATCACACATTGATCTATACGGGCAACATTGTGAGGTTAAAAAAAAACGGAACCAGTACCGGTATTATAACGGCCTCATCACTAAAGGTGACCGGGCTTTTGCTACCAGGGCCCCTAAACTGGAGGATCTCGGGCTAAAAAAAAATCTTTTTCTTCTTTTAAGTCCCTTCCTATGTGCCTCTAGTACTCATCCCCACCATCGTCTCATTGTGCATTTCTAGTTCGTCCTGTTGACTCTTGCGAAGTGCTTCGTAGCTCGGCTTTGAAAAGTGCTACACAAACAAAGCTCATTGTTATTAATTATCATCCCATTATGACTGTGTTCCTTGGAGCTCACTCTGTTCTTTGCTGTATACATCCTCTCTTCTACCCCTCGCCTAGCCAGCTGACCCGTCAGCTGCTGGCAGAATGTGGGTGTCGGCACACGTGTTGCGACCTCAGACGAGGCGCTCAGCGCTGTAAAGTCTCCTCTCAGCATCCCATCTTGCAGCAGCAGCATAGTGAGCTGTGTGTCAGGCCTGCTTGCTGGGTTTGCACAGTTAGCAATATTGTTCTTATATCGGGGGGGGGGGGTCTCATGATTAGCTTTGCTTATAATGACTACTATAAGTCCTTTTCATTGGCTGTCACTTATCTCGGTCGCCGACGAATGGGACGGCACGACGGAATAATGGAAATAATAAAGGAATGCCGTGGTGTGGGGTTTATGCTACTTTGCGGTCATTAAGATGACTTAATAGCTGACTCGGAACCAGACTCGTGCCTACCCTTCTGACCCGACTCCTCTCTACACCCACCGCCCCCCCTCCCCCACCCCCTCTCTCTCTCTCTGACAGAGACAGTGATGGACACAAGGACAGCGACAGCTGAGCTTGGTTGGATATCCTTCCCTGCCAACGGGGTAAGAACAATATACAGAGGTGTGTGTGTGTGTGCGCCCTTGGGGAAGGAGCAGTTTGAGTACACTTTACAGTGCTCTGTTAACGACTCTGTCAAAATCTTAATTATGCCGCCAAGGTGACACCAATTAACCACCATTGATGCAGAAAAGAATAAAAAGAGTGGAGGAGTCACATAGAAAGGTGTTGAGCAGCCCAGAGCACAGGAGCACAGGGCTGACTAGAGTAGAATAGAATAGAATAGAATAGAATAGAATTCCTGGTCTAATTGTTTCACTGCCATTTTTTAGATGGTGTGTGTGTGTGTGTCTGTGTGTGTGTGTGTGTGTGTGTGTGTGTGTGTGTGTGTGTGTGTGTGTGTGTGTGTGTGTGTGTGTGTGTGTGTGTGTGTGTGAACCTGTTTATAGTGCGTCTGTGTACTTGAGGTTATGCATCAATGTGTGCCCACGTTTTAGACCAGTGGCCGTAATTGTAATAAATGGTTGCTCCTTCACAGCACACTAGACAGAGGGCAGAAGAGGAAGGAAGGAGAGAGGGAGGCTGAGAGACAAGAAGCAACAGAGAGGCAGAGAGGAAGTTTAATTTGAGTTAGGAGTTGGTCAAACCATTAATCATCTAAGCCACTGTCCCTCTCCTTACCCCCACCCCTCTCCCCCCCCTTCACACTCTCTCTCTCTCTCTCTCTCTCTCTCTCTCTCTCCCTCCCCCTTCACACACTCACACACACACACACACACACACACTCTCTCTCTCTCTCTCTCCCCCCTTCACACACTCTCTCTCTCTCTCTCTCCCCCCCTTCACAAACCCACACACACACACACATTCTCTCTCTCTCTCTCCCCCTTCACTCTCTCTCTCTCTCTCTCTCTCCCCCCCTTCACAAACCCACACACACATTCTCTCTCTCTCTCTCTCCCCCTTCACTCTCTCTCTCTCTCTCTCTCTCTCTCTCTCTCTCCCCTTCACACACACACACACACACTCTCTCTCTCTCTCTCCCTCCCTCTCCCCCCTTCACACACACACTCTCTCTCTCTCTCTCCCCCCCATCACACACACACACTCTCTCTCTCTCTCCCCCCCTTCACACACCCACACACCCACACACACTCTCTCTCTCTCTCCCCCCCTTCACACTCTCTCTCTCTCTCTCTCTCTCTCTCTCTCTCTCCCCTTCACACACACACACACACACACTCTCTCTCTCTCCCCCCCCTTCACACACACACACACACTCTCACTCTCTCTCTCTCTCTCTCCCTCCCCCCCTCTCTCTCCCCCCTTCACACCCCCCCCTCTCTCTCTGTCTCTCCCTCTCCTTGGCCTCTGTCCTTACTCCACTATCACCAGTGGGAGGAGGTGAGTGGCTACGACGAAAACCTGAACACCATCCGGACGTATCAGGTCTGCAATGTGTTTGAGCCCAGCCAGAACAACTGGCTCCTCACCACATACATCGACCGGCGGGCGGCACAGCGAGTCTACGTGGAGATCCGCTTCACTGTGCGCGACTGCGCCTCCATCCCCAGCGTGTTGGGCTCCTGCAAGGAGACCTTCAACCTGTATTACCTGGAGACGGACAGGGCGGTGTCAGAGGGCATCAAAGGGGTTGAGTACTGGACCAACGCCCCCTTTCTGAAGGTAAGACACGGGGACTTGTGCCAGGTAGACACGGCTGAGGAGGGACAGATCCAAGTCATGTAGATTGAACAGGCTTGAAAATGGTGGTGGAAGAGACGAGGGCCTAACACAAACTTCTTTTCCAAGTATGAGGTAATCGACAGATGGATGAATAGAAAAGACTGTCAGACACACACATAGACATGACCAGACAGATGGGGGGGGGGGAGCAGGTGTATGGACCGACAAATACGGAGATGGCGAAAGAGGGGACAGACAGACTCGTTTAATAGGCGGACAGATAAAAAACGGTGTTGCTAGAACACTTGGGTGGTGAGACGGTGAGTTAGCCTCTCTTGTACTCTGACGGTGAAGGAGGGTGGACAGACAGGCAGATGGGTACATCATTTTAGGGACAGATGGATATGGCGGTGGCAGATGGATTAGGGGCCGGACTGCTGTGCTTGACATGCCCTTCGCGATGGGATGGCCAGACACAGGAGGTGTTGGGTTGGGCGCCGTGTGCTTACCAACCATTATAAACACATTCAAGATGTCCATTGTTATTTGATATTATAAAAAACGACCACAGTAACGATGGTGATTTCAACAACAACAGCCAGAATTAAAGTGTTAAGTTCGGTAAGAGCAGTGAATCAAAGGATGCCCCATAATGTGAAGGGGCTGCTTGTATTGCATTGATGCGTGCTCAGTAGTCCAGGTAAGGAAATCACATCGCCATCTTACAATGCTTGTAACTATTCCCCAGTCCTCTGTGAGCACTACGCGAGGCCATTGTGACGCTAGCTAATGGGCACAGCAATTTGCATATTGTAATGTGCACGGATCAATAGACTCGTTAACGAGTCGGACCCTTTAGTCGACTGGTTAACGTTTTCACCCGTGGTGCGGGAGATCCGGGTTCGCGTCCTGGCTGCGGCGGTTCCCGGGCTGCCCCCCCGAATTCGCTGCGTTGGTGTCAGAAGTGGGACGGTGAGACCGCGAGGCCATCGGAAGCGCGTGCGCCCAGAGGCGTGAGGGAGCTGATATGCTGAAGCGCGGGGACGATGCTTCTGGTTTGACCCTTCCGAGGCACGCTGCAGACCTCCAGACAGGTCCAATTGTGGCAGGAAGAAGCCCACAAAAAACATCTGACCGTCTTTTGGTCACTGGGTCCTCTGTAAATGCTCTAAAACTGAGTCAAGTCCGGCGTAGGAGTGTCGTGGCAGTTTGAGGCGTCAGTTAACACCTTCGGTGTGCATTTTGCCGGTTAAAACAACTGGTGTACTTAAAATGCACGCGGCGTGTGCTTCAAATGCTTTTCCATCTTTATTGTTATTCTTCTAGTATGTTGTTTGTTTTGACTGTTTTTCTTTGAAATTTAAGGCAGCCTTATGAACTGTGTTTTGAAAAGTGCTACATAAGTCAAACTGTATCATTATTATTATTATTGTTATTATTATTATTATTGTTATTGTTATCCCAGGTGGACACAATCGCAGCGGATGAGAGTTTCTCCCAGGTGGATTTTGGCGGCAGGCTGATGAAGGTGAACACGGAGGTTCGCAGTTTTGGGCCTCTGTCTCGAGGAAGAGGTTTCCACCTGGCTTTCCAGGACCTGGGGGCCTGCATGTCCCTCCTGGCTGTCCGAGTGTTCTACAAGAAATGCCCCAGTGTGGTGCAGAACTTCGCTTTTTTCCCAGAGGTACAGTCGTTACATTCACGACATCTTGTTAGGCTCTCACCTCAGCAAGGAAACGTAGAAATTCAGCTAATGAATCTTGGGAAATGGCTCCCCGTGTCATACGAAGAGCAGCAGTTTTAGTAGCGATCAATACCGGTGCCACTTATTAAGTAGAAAGTGATGGATCGTAGTTTTACACCAGCACGGACTTTTTTCAGTTAGGTTAATCGACTACATGGCCGCCACAATGCACCGCACAAGCTGATCACTGATCAATGACCTGATCAATGACAATGTAAAAAAGCTGGTGCCCTCGTGATGTTTCCTTTTATACCACGTAACCATGGGTCATTTACAGTCTCAAGCACACAGAGGGGTTTAAAAAACTAAGGTCAAGCCCCATTTCTAGTGGCCATACACAGTTATAATAGTACGGTAATAACAACAGTGTACAGTTAATAGCAGTGTTATAAGTCTAGTTGCAATTTACTGCCACATGAGTTAAATGTGTGCATTGACCTGAATTTAAACACATCCTCCATGCAGTTAAAAGCATATCCATTTACCGAATATGTATCATCCTCACTAGCCTCACTGTAGAGTTAAGTACACTTTTGTAAGAGCTGTTCATACAGATCTGAGATATATCTCAGAATCCGTCGAAATACATCTTTACTTTTCATATTTTGTTCAAATTTCAGAAGGTTTATAACATTAAGTCTTTGTATGTAATAATATATCTGAAAGACTGACCATCTACCTCTATTTTCAGAGATAATAATCAGCCATATATGTTAAGCAATGCACTGATCAGCCAAAACATTAAAACCACTGACACGTAAATGAATTACATTGATCTTGTTACAGTGACTGCTGTCAAGGGGTGGGATATATCAAGCAGCAAGTGGACAGTCAGTTACTGAAGTTGATGTGTAGGAAGCAGGAAAAATGGGCAAGCGTAAGGATCTGAGCAAATTTGACAAGGGCCAAATTGTGATGGATAGACGACTGGGTCAGAGCATCTCCAAATCGGCAGGTGTTGTGGGGTGTTCCCAGTATGCAGTGGTCAGTACCTACCAAAAGTGGTCCAAGGAAGGACAACCGGTGAACTGGCGACAGGGTCATGGGCACCCCACTCATTGATGCGCATGAGGAGTGAAGGGTAGCCCGTCTGGTCTGATCCCACAAAAGAGCTACTGTAGCTTGAATTGCTTAGAAAGTTAATGCTGGCTGTGATAGACAGGTGTCAGGACACAGTGCATCGCAGCTTGCTGCATAGCCGTAGACCGGTCAAAGTTCCCATGGTGACCCCTGTCCACCACCGAAAGCACTTACAATGGGCACGTGAGCATCAGAACTGGACCATGGAGCATTGGAAGAAGGTAGTCTGGTCTGATGGATCACGTCTTCTTTTACATCATGTGGACGGCCAGGTGCGTGTGCATGTCGTTTACCCGAGGAAAAGATGGTACCAGGATGCACTATGGGAAGAAGGCAAGCTGGTGGAGGCGGTGTGATGCTCTGGGCAATGTTCTGCTGGGAAACCTTGGGTCCTGGCATTCATGTGGATGTTACTTTGACAGGTACCACCTTCCGAAACATCGTTGGAGACCAGGTACACCCCTTCATGGCAACGGTATTCCCTGAGGGCAGTGGCCTCAGGTGGTTTTAATGTTTTGGCTGATCAGTGTATCCTGATGAAGCTTAAAAATCAGAGCCCGAGTCTCGTTTCTGCAATGTCATCAAGAGACAGAACTAACAACAGAGAGTGATTTTGAGGCAATCAGAATGACTGTTTGATGAGAAAACTGTGATAATTAAAATGTCTCACAGGAGTCCTTTCTCTTAATCAAGAGTTCTGACCCAGGAAAAAAAGAGATCAGGCTCTCTCCATCGTGTCCATAAACTTATTCTCCTATTTAGTGCCCAGGGTTTTTTCATTCATTATTTAATCCAGGTCTTTGCTGTCATGGTTCCAGCTTCTGGGGAGACCTCTTCGTGTCCACGGCTCTAACTCAGCAATGCAGAATGGCCACAAAGAGTATGCGACACTGTACAGAAATTTAGTCCTTCCTCTTGTACATGTAAATAGGCATGTTCATGCTGACTCTGTGCAGACGCTGACCGGAGCAGAATCCACCTCACTAGTAATCGCCAGAGGAAGTTGCATCGCCAACGCAGAGGAAGTGGATGTGCCCATAAAGCTCTACTGCAACGGTGATGGAGAGTGGATGGTGCCCATCGGCAGCTGCAGCTGCAAGGCGGGTTATGAACCCGACAACGAGAACGTCTGCCGAGGTTGGCATCTACATGAATGTTGGATGTGCCTTTCTAAATTGGCCTTGTAGAGAAAACAGGATCTTTTAAGCCTCCTACAGACTGTGCGACGTTAGCAATTCTGTAACCTTATTGCAAGCCACTTTGTGCGATATGGATCTAATAATTTTGGGTACGACATCAAGTTTGATGTATGCAGACTGTACGATAACGTCTACTGAAATGCAGGCTACGGCGCAAGTCTATAAAAACGTCATCAGTGTGCGTGCCGTGTCAGCGCGCGTAATCAATATAGGTAGAGGCTAGTTCCCATCGATGCAGAGAACGGTCAACTGAGCATGCGCAAGTACTCGTTGTCTCCGTTGTTCGGGTAGGTTAAGGTTAGGGTTAAGGTGGGGTTAGGGTTAAAGTTAGCGAATCAGACGCAGAGTAGGGGTGGGTCTTCCTAGAATCCTAGCGCCTGGATGCTACGCGGGGCGTGTGGAGGCATGTAGAGGCATTTCGCGCATGCTCAGTTGACCGTTCTCTACTCCATTTCCGTTCTCTGCATCGATGGGAACTAGCCTCTACCAATCAATATACGCCGCTGGTAGGGCAACATGTCGCCAAGCAGGAATCGAGTCCTTTCAACAGTCGCCGCAGCTCGTTTTGATCGTTTTATTGTTGGCTTTGTTTGTCATTTTAGCTCGTTCTATTGAATCCATCGCATTTGGGTCACAGACGTAAACAGTCTGTTTGTGTTTCGCGCCAGCAAAGATCCTGCGTCGCGTTGATCAGTGCGTCATTTCGTGCTGCATTTCTATTGGTTGGTTAGTAGACGTAGGTCATAGCAGCAGGCACATCGTGAGACGGTCATCCTAAATTTCTGACACTGTCAGACTTTTGTCCCAGGTTATCTTCGGTCGCAAGACCGTAGTAACGGCCGTCTTTGAACCTGTCTCACAGTGCGATGTAGGACCACCGTTTTGGAGCCGCAACCAAAGATATCGCCACGTTTAGCCATCTTTCGCCCGAGACGGCCCAAATCGCACAGTCTGTAGGAGGCTTTAGAGGTAAAAGCGACAGGTATACATTCATTTCTTGAAAGAAAAAAAATTCCGAGGGTTGAGGTCGGCCGCACACACTGTATGCGTGAAGCGTGTGAAGTACTCGCAAAAGTAGTGGCGTGAACACAGCATACAAATGGTTCCACCACGTTCAGGATTTCATCTATCGCCCCTTCTTTTTTACCCGCCCTCCATCGCTTCCTCTCGGTACCCAATCATTTCGTGGTCTCCCCGGAGAGCCTCATTCAGTGTGTGTGTGTGTGTGTGTGCACACGTGTGCAAATGTGTGCATGCATTTGCATGTGTGTATGATATATGTGCATGTGGTTAAATGATAAGTGAGTTTGATTCATCCTACGTTAATTAACTTAGAGGGTCCTACCCCAGATTACTGTACTGCAAATTAGTCCCGAGCTGCCAGAGAGAGAGAGAGGGAGGAAGGAAGGAAGGGGGAAAGAGACAGAAGAAAGAGAAGCAAAGGGAGAAAGAGGGAAAGAGAGAGAGAGATGGGGGAATATATGCACAGATTTGAAATGAGCGCACAGACCAAGGACCAAAAGTCAAAAACAGCCCAAGAAAGATGAAGGGATGGAGAGAAAAGTGTGACACAGGCAAACTGAAATGTTACTCAGAAATATTAGCTGATATTACTGTCTGTGTTCCACAAAAACACGTAGCTTTGTTTTTTTGGATGGTGGATGTGAAGCGCCTGTGTAGTAGTAAAACCTTTCACTAACGTTTTATGTTGATGTAGTCATATAATTTCTGTGCAGAAGTTGGATAAAAACCAAATAAATCCAACTCTTTTCAATCAGACAAATGTCTGTAGACAAGATGATTGCCCAGCAATTAGGAAAACTCAGTTAATTCCAGATCACGTACATGCAAATGTCCATGAAATTCAAAGGTAAAAACAGGAGAATTTAAATGCTGGAAGGTGTACACATGTAAGGAAACGGGCTCCAGGGACAGCAGCATGTCTATTACTTGTCTCCAACCTGTTTTACATGTTTAAACAGGTCAGTAGTCCTGACATGGGGACATGAAAAGTGTGTGATGGCTGGGTTTTAACACACATTAAACCACACTAACACATACGAACACACAAATTCTATCTCTCTCTCTCTCTCTCTCTCTCTCTCTCTCTCTCTCTCTCTCTCTCTCTCTCTCTCTCTCTCTCTCTCTCTCTCTCTCTCTCACACACACACACACACACTCCATTTCTCATTCATACAAACACCTGTGGCAGGTGGGTCGGAGCCTCCACAGAGGATGGGTCTGCGTCATTAGTAAGCACGGGAGGTCTACTGATGTGATCGGGGGGGGGGTGCTTGTTGAGGTGATCAGGGAGGGAGGGAGAGGTGCTGGTTGAGTTGATCAGGGATGGAGGGAGAGGTGCTGGTTGAGGTGATCAGAGGGAGGGAGGAAGAGGTGCTGGTTGAGGTGATCAGAGGGAGGAAGGGAAAGGTGCAGGTTGAGGGGATCAGGGAGGAAGGGAGAGAGAGTTGCTGGTTGAGGTGATCGGGGAGGGAGGGAGAGGTGCTCGTTGAGGTGATCAGAGGGAGGGAGGGAGAGGTGCTGGTTGAGGTGATCAGAGGGAGGGAGGAAGAGGTGATCAGAGGGAGAAAGGGAGAGGTGCTGGTTGAGGGGATCAGGGAGGGAGGTTGAGGTGCTGGTTGAGGGGATCAGGGAGGAAGGGAGGGAGAGGTGCTGGTTGAGGTGATTGGGGAGGGAGGGAGAGGTGCTGGTTGAGGTGATTGGGGAGGGAGGGAGAGGTGCTGGTTGAGGGGATCAGTGATGGAGGGAGAGGTGCTGGTTGAGGGGATCAGTGAGGGAGGGAGAGGTGCTGGTTGAGGGGATCAGGGAGGGAGGGAGAGGTGCTGGTTGAGGGGATCAGGGAGGGAGAGAGAGGTGCTGGTTGAGGGGATCAGGGAGGGAGGGAGAGGTGCTGGTTGAGGGGATCAGGGAGGGAGAGAGAGGTGCTGGTTGAGGGGATCAGGGAGGGAGGGAGAGGTGCTGGTTGAGGGGATCAGGGAGGGAGAGAGAGGTGCTGGTTGAGGGGATCAGGGAGGGAGAGAGAAGTGCTGGTTGAGGTGATTGGGGAGGGAGGGAGAGGTGCTGGTTGAGGGGATCAGGGAGGGAGGGAGAGGTGCTGCTCACTGGGACTTCAGCGGATTGCAGAAGATGAAATGAGCAGACTTGAACAGGCCGGAAACAAAGTGTACACTTATGAGTGTATTGGAGATGGCTGATATCGTGAAAATGGGCATGTCCCAGCTGACTCCTCCAAGTTGGCGTTTCCTCATCGTAGTTCTCCTCATTGTTGTCTTCTGCCAATCAGCTGATACCAACTTGGCAGGAAGCTGGACTCACTATTATAACAGATGGCTGTGTGTGTGTGTGTGTGTGTGTGTGTGTGTGTGTGTGTGTGTGTGTGTGTGTGTGTGTGTGTGTGTGTGTGTGTGTGTGTGTGGTTTGTTAGGCTATTGATATGGTGTTTATTTTATTCCAGACAAGCTGCTCACATTGTTCAAACCATGAGGCAGAACTGGCTGAACATCAGAGTGATGTCACGTGGATGTCGCGGGCGTGTGTTTGCATGCGTGTGTGTGTGTGTGTGTGTGTGTGTGTGTGCGCGCGCGTGCGTGCGTGCGTGTGTGTGCTAAACCGAACAGATATCAACTGGACCTCTGCTTCAAAGGCATCACCCTATGCCACTAATACCACACACACACACACACACATGCACATACACACACACTCACATGACATGTGAAGAGGTTTGGAGTCCTTTGACAGCTGGATAGGTGAGGAGGTTTGGAGAGAGAGAACGAAAGAGAGCGAGAGAGCTGTAGAGTGAGAGCAAGACTTGTTGCCATAGTGACAAACCCCATGTGTACAGGCAGAGGTTTTTGAATAAATGACCTTGGCAAGTCAGATAGATATCTATTGGCCTGTTCAAAACACATAGACTCACAAAGGTACACACACACACACACACATACACACACACACACACACACACACACACACACCCACACACAGAGTCAACAGGCCTGAAAAGATGTGACATCAAAGAGAGGTAAATGTCTGAAATTTTCTAGCCCAGGAGAAAGAGAGGGAGGGAGGGTGGAGAAAGATAGAAACAGCAAGACATGAAGAGATAGAAAAGGAAGCTGACAAGTGGGGGGAGGGGGGGCGAACTACTGTAGGAGATGAATAGAATTTTGAATTTGTGGAAAAAACGAGGGGGGAGTGCAACCTTTCATTTGACGCGTCTGCTGGTGAGGCGTCTCAGACGTCTGGCAAGCCCGGTCAGGTCCACACCAGACCGCCTGAGCCATGGTTCTGACATACAGCAACGCCCGGGGTCAAAAGGGCAACTTTGTGGACAGCGTTCGCCGATATCATGCCTGTCGTCCACTTGCAGTGCAATACGTTATTCCACATTTAAAACAGAACAGAATAGGCGTCGCACCGGGTGGCATGGCGGTCTATTCCGCTGCCTACCGACACGGGGATCACCGGTTCGAATCCCCGTCTTACCTCCGGCTTGGTCGGGCGTCCCTACAGACACAATTGGCCGTGTCTGCAGGTGGGATGCCGGATGTAGGTCCTGGTCGCTGCACTAGCGCCTCCTCTGGTCCATCGGGGCACCTGTTCGAGGGGGGAACTGTGGGGGGAATAGCGTGATCCTCCCACGCGCTACGTCCCCCTGGCGAAACTCCTCACTGTCAGGTGAAAGGAAGCGGCTGGCGACTCCACATGTATGGGAGGAGGCGTGTGATAGTCTGCAGCCCTCCCCGGATCGGCAGAGGGGGTGGAGCAGCGACCGGGACGGCTCGGAAGAGTGGGGTAGTTGGCCAAGTACAATTGGGGAGAAAAAGGGGGAACATAAAAAAAAAAAAATACCAGATCAAAATAAATCGATCGAGACCAACATACTATTGTATTGGTGTAGCAGGAATATGTTGGTATGACTGTCTCGAACCTTTAGGCAGTTCAACATGTCAACAGAATTAAACAGAACAGAATGGAACTGCAGAGAGCGGCCATTAGAGCAAGCGAAGGAGGCATTATGTATGAAGGAAGTAAACCTTTAATTATATTTTTTGAGCTGAAATCATATTGCTACTTCCCTTGGGTGGTAAAACTAATCATCTTGGTGATAAATTCAGCAAAACACAAAACTGCAGGAAGTGGACGCTTTGATGGGGGGGGACCCCATGCTGTCTGTTTCTGCCTCTCTGAAACGCACATTACAATCATGATCACACACACACACACTGGTGTGTCAGATTTGCTGACATAATATGAGGGCATCAAAGATGCCGACACCTTGTACTGCATTGCCAGCATAAGTAATGCTAATAGCGTCTCGCAGGCCACACGCTAGCTAAAAGCTTATGCGGCGGTCCTGCAGAGGTGCTGTGAGGAGCTAATCATGTTGCTCTTTTAGCTTACCATGCTTTAATGACGGCGCTGCTTACCTGCTCTACGGCAGCGCGGCCGGCTCAGCATCGCTTTTTATTCCTTCATAGTCGAGAAAATGTTTTGTTAAAAGCAGTACCTATATTTATCGTGTTTTTGATCAGAACCGATCATGTAAAACTGACAAGACTGCTAAGACTGACGGTGGACAAACACCTGTTCTGGAGAGGTGTCTGACAAGAACTTCAGCCATGCAAGAAGCACATATCTGGTCTCACCATCCCACCTCTGAAACCAATGTAGCAAATTCGGGGGGCAGTCCGGGAACCGCCACGGCCGGGACACGAACCCGTGTCTCACGCTCCGCAAGCGACAACGTTAACCAGTCGACTAAAGGGTCCGACCCGTTAACGGGTCAACTTATCCATGCATGTTACACTACTCTCCTCCTTCGGAAAGCGCATCCGATGGAGGGAACTGCTGCATCCGCGACGCGAACCCGTGTCTCCTGCACCACAGGTGACTACAGTGGCTTGCAAAAGTATTCATACCCCTTGAACTTTTCCACATTTTGTCACGTTTCGACCACAAACATAAATATATTTTATTGGAATTTTATGTGAAAGACCAACACAAAGTGGCACACAATTGTGAAGTACAAAGAAAATTATACATGATTTTAAATTTTTTTTACAAATAAAAAACTGAAAAGTGCGGTGTGCAAAAGTATTCAGCCCCCCTGAGTTAACACTTTGTGGAACCGCCTTTTGCTGCAATTACAGCTGCAAGCCTTTAGGATATGTCTCTACCAGCTTTGCACATCTAGAGACTGAAATTTTTGCCCATTCTTCTTTGCAAAACAGCTCAAGCTCAGTCAGATTAGATGGAGAGCGTTTGTGAATGGCCGTTTTCAGATCTTGCCACAGATTCTCAATTGGATTTAGGTCTGGACTTTGACTGGACAATTCTAACACATGAATATGTTTTGTTTTAAATCAGGCCATTGTAGCCCTGGCTTTATGTTTAGGGTCGTTGTCCTGCTGGAAGGTGAACCTCCGCCCCAGTCTCAAGTCTTTTGCAGACTCCAACAGGTTTTCTTCCAAGATTGCCCTGTATTTGGCTCCATCCATCTTCCCATCAACTCTGACCATCTTCCCTGTCCCTGCTGAAGAGAAGCACCCCCAGAGCATGATGCTGCCACCACCATGTTTGACAGTGGGGATGGTGTGTTCAGAGTGATGTGCAGTGTTAGTTTTATGCCACACATAGCGTTTTGCATTTAGGCCAAAAAGTTCAATTTTGGTCTCATCTGACCAGAGCACCTTCTTCCACATGTTTGCTGTGTCCCCCACATGGCTTCTGGCAAACTGCAAACGGGACTTCTTATGGTTTTCTTTTAACAATGGCTTTCTTCTTGCCACTCTTCCATAAAGGCCAGATTTGTGCAGTGCATGACCAATAGTTGTCCTGTGGACAGATTCCCCCACCTGAGCTGTGGATCTCTGCAGTTTGTCCAGAGTCACCACAGGCCTCTTGGCTGCATCTCTGATCAGTGCTCTCATTGTTCGGCCTGTAAGTTTAGGTGGACAGCCGTGTCTTGGTAGGTTTGCAGTTGTGCCATACTCTTTCCATTTCCGGATGATGGATTGAACAGTGCTCCGTGAGATGTTCAAAGCTTGGGAAATCTTTTTATAGCCTAACCCTGCTTTAAACTTCTCCACAACTTTATCCCTGACCTGTCTGGTGTGTTCCTTGGACTTCATGATGCTGTTTGCTCCCCAATATTCTCTTAACAAACCTCTGAGGCCGTCACAGAACAGCTGTATTTGTACTGAGATTAGATTACACACAGGTTGACTCTATTTAATCATTAGGTCAACATTCCATCATTCAGCAATCATCAGGCAACTTCTGAAGGCAATTGGTTGCACTCAGAGAAAAGGGGGCTGAATACTTTTGCACACTGCACTTTTCAGTTTTTTATTTGTAAAATTTTTTTTAAATCATGTGTAATTTTCTTTGTACTTCACAATTGTGTGCCACTTTGTGTTGGTCTTTCACATAAAATTCCAATAAAATATATTTATGTTTGTGGTTGTAACATGACAAAATGCGGAAAAGTTCAAGGGGTATGAATACTTTTGCAAGCCACTGTACGTTAACCAGTCAACTAAAGGGTCCGACCCATTAGCCAAGGGCCAACGTGTCAACTTATCCATGCACGTTACACTACCCCCCTCCTTCGGGAAAGCGCGTCCGCGCGTATCCCACTTCTGACACCAATGTAGCGAATTCGGGGGGTAGCCCGGCTGGACCGTCACAGCTGGGACGCGAACTCGAACCAGTCGACTAAAGGGTCGGACCCTCTGGTCGACTGGGCCCTTTAGTCGACTGGTTAACGCTGTTGCTTGCGGAGTCGGAGACATGGGTTCGCGTCCCGGCCACGGCAGTTCCTGTGGTTGCCCCCTGAATTCTCTACAATGCCTTGCCTTAACTTTTCAGTCCAACTCCCTCCACATGGGACTATTTGTGCTCTTATTCTTCATCCTCTATCTCATTAGCTTCCAGCTGCCATTTTTCTTTAATATAAGCGGTATCTTATGAATCATCTAATCTTAATGTTTTATACATATTGGATATATGCTTTCTTTGCCTCAAATTATTTTCCATCATGTTAATAAAGTACTGTTCCATGCCTGTTGGAGGTCCCTTAATTGCTTCCCACTCGCTGTGGGTCATTACAGAATAGCTTATTTGAAAGTATCTAAACAGGTCCTTCCCATTACTGGTAGCAGGCCTGAGTCTAGCCACCTTTTAAAGCCACCATCGTACGAAGGTGAATGGAAATCTGTATTATCCGCCATCGGCGTGGCCCCTGATATTGACCTTAGCCCTAGGTTGTTGTTTTCAGTGACTGTTGTTATGCCCCTTGCCCTTCTTAAAAGCCTACTTATGCAGTCCAATTCCCTCCCCATACAACACCATTTACATTCGGGCATTAAGCCTGCAGCCTTATTCAGAGCATCTAACAGGTGACATGAAAATTCACCTCAATTCAGAGTTCATTTAGCCATACAACATTTACTTGTGTTCACATTCATTCTCGAAGCGCTTGACTGGCATGCTACAAATAATATTTGTATACCTTTCAGGTCATTTCCCCCCCAGCCTTTACAAGCATAACCTGCCGCAAACCTCATACAGCCTCAAACTGCATGTTAAGAAGCCATGCTGCCATTCACCTCTGAATAGTTCAGCAAATTTGATGGTGAAAAAGCGACTTCAGCGCAATAATTAAAGGCCCAGCTGCCAGGGTGGCAGTACTTCATCGAGGACAGGTAAATCATGCATCGGGAGGGAACGTGTGCTAGCAGCAGGTTGGCAGATTAAGCGCCTCATTGGAAGATTCCCCCCCCCCCCTTGATTCAAGAAAAGCAAGGTTTTGCAGCTCAGAGCCGCTTTAAATGCTGTGTTATGAGGGTTTTTTTTTGCTGTAGACGGGGCAGTTGTCAGGTATGAGTGGTTGTCACTGTGTGAATATGAAGCAGAACACTGCAGAGGAAGCATGTGTGCACGGCAGGACCCACCCTTTGGTAAAAAAAAATATATTAAAATCAGTCAGCGCATGCATGAATTTAAATATTTTATTCCTCTGACCCTCAATAGTCCAGTCGGTACTGACAAGAATAGAGATCTCCGTCCCAAAAGCTGAAAGTGAGACTTTATCTTGTGATGCAATCAGTACTTAATCTCTTGCCGCTGCTCCGCAGGGGCAATGAATGAGACTTTCTGGACAACAAAAAAAAACAAAAAACGTTTGTTTGAGTATTTGCACCCAAATGTGATTTATCTCGCCCTAATCTTTCCGGCTCTGAAGAAGAAAATGCATTTTGTTTTTTTTGTTTTTTCTCTCCTGCAGAAAATCCCCTCTGGCTGCTCAGACAGCCTGCTCCACCGACTTCACCTGTCAGCAGTCGGCCCGTCAGCAAGCCGGCTTCTTCCGTGATTCATTCTCCTTCGCTCAGGACACCGAGTCCAGCACACCAACTGATGCCCTCTCATCCCTCTCTTTGCAGCGTGTCCTCAGGGCACCTTCAAGTCGTTCCAAGGAGCTGGTTTATGCCAGCAGTGTCCGATCAATAGCCGGTCCACCATCGAGGCTGCCACCCTCTGTGGCTGTCGTAATGGCTATTACCGTGGCGACATGGACAAGCCGGAGGACGCCTGCACCAGTGAGTCGATCTCTCCGTTGCCCTCACACTTACACCCGCACATACATACACGCCGTTAATAAAGTCTGCTTTCAGCGTAGCAAAATGTAGGTAGTAGGTGGAGAGACTATGCCTGCTTGGTTTTGGGGGAGTCTGCCTGGATGTTGAAGTAGCGGTGATGACACATGCAGGGATGCTTGTGTGTGTGTGTTGATGTGTGTATCTAGGTGACCTGGATACCAGCCTGAGATTTGTGGGCTAGATAAACCTTGGTTCATTCATATATATAGGTGGGCCAGCATGACGCTGTTTAAGATTCATGAATGGAATTTCAAGGCTGTGACACAGAAAAACAAATGGTTACGCACGAAGTGGAGTTTTCTCTAAAACTGAATCTCTAGCTGAGTTACTACCCCCCTATGGCCAGATTCTTCCTCTTCCCTCTTTATTGCGCTTGATGCAAAACGTGTTAGTCTGTTAGGAAGGATTTTCATGGGAAAAAAAGCCTTGTGTTATTCTTAAATCAAGCAGCTGAACTTGAGTTTGTGTCACTGAATCTTGAAACAAGTTGTTTTTTGTGTGGAAGAGAATTGCTACTCCAGCTAATGCAGCTTGTTTTATCAATAGATTACTCAATTGTAAGGTTCCCTGACTAATTGAGGCCTAAAAGACATATGTATTCATGATCAGTTTAAGAATATACCATGAATTCAAAGATAGAAACGAGTAAATAACTTTGAAAACAAGATAATTAATCTCATATTTCCTGATCTGAGATTTTAAATCTTGGCAAGCACAGAAGAATTTGCAGTGCATTCAGGGCAGGGTTTTTTGGGGAACTTCCAAACTGGAAGGAAGATGGCAGTACACAGTAGACAACTGGACTACCATTATGGCATTATCTTTTACTTTTTTCCCTCTTATTGCTTTGTGGGTAGGCTCATTTCACTTTATCATACAAGGAACTTCACTTTTACTCAGTAACAGTTTTTGAATTGCTGCTGGTTCTTCTTCTTCATCTTATTTTTATTACTGGTGTTGCTTGATCTAATATTTGCAGTCTGTTGTCTTTTTCTCCTGCACTTCATCAAGTTATGCACATGCATTTGCCCTCTACTTCATCATACCCAGTCAGTGTTCACACAAGTAATGTGTCCATTTCTGATGTCTGTATTTGTTTGGTTAGCGCGGTCGCCTCAGGGCAAGAAGGTTCTGGGTTCGAGCCCCAGGGTAGTCCGACCTTGGGGGTTGTCCCGGTTCATCCCGTGTGGAGTTTGCATGTTCTCCCCGTGTCTGTGTGGGTTTCCTCCGGGTGCTCCGGTTTCCTCCCAATGTCCAAAGACATGTAGGTCAGGTGGATCGGCCGTACTAAATTGTCCCTAGGTATGAGTGTGTGTGTGTGTGTGTGTGGGCCCTGTGATGGCCTGGCGGCCTGTCCAGGGTGTCTCCTCGCCTGCCACCCAATGACTGCTGGATAGGCTCCAGCATCCCCATGACCCTGAGTAAGGATAAGCGGTTTGGCTAATGTATGTATGTATGTGTACTGTTTTCTTTATGTGTTAAACTTCCAAAGTGTTAACATTAACCAACAGCCAGCCAAACTGCTTTCCAAGAGCCAGGAGAGTGAGCGTCCTTGCTCCTTTGTAGACTTCGTACATCAGGTAAGTCCAGATGGCATATTGAATTAGAGCAAAACTAGAAAAATAAAGATACAAAAATAGACTTAGAGGACTGCTATGTAAACAACAGGTAGGCTAAATATGAACAGCCTAGCACTAACATTGTAGACAGTTTTCCTTTAAGAAGACTAGGCTAGACATTTCTAGACATCTGTTTTTTTTCCATACAGAACGGAAACAGATCCAGCATCAAACAGCACTTTCGGGTAAGTATACAGCAGCTTAAGTATGAAGGTTGACGCTAATAGACGACTTGGTAAGTAGCAGGTAAGTATGATATTATATAGGTTACAACATATTAAACTATTATTTTTGTACAAACTTAAACAATACGCACAATAATCATTAATATCAATTCTCTAACATGTAAGGAACATTTTAAACTTAAAGCCGTCGCTTTCTGGGGGATATTCACAGCAGATTCCTGTTGATTACACTTGACAAACCATGAAGATTCAACCATGCCCTTTCACAGTTCACAGGTAACAGCTACTTCCTACTTCCTGTTTTTCCTCTATTGTGGGGTTTCACAAATAAAAGCTATACTTTCAAAGTAAAAGTTCCCCAATAATTTGTGCATATAACAGTACAAAACATACTTGAACAGTCAACTTAGTTTCTCTTCAGCACACAAACATGTTCGGGGCAGAACAGTATGCTTTGTTGAAATACGCTACTAGAGGGCATCCGGGTAGAGTAGCAGTCTTTTCTGTTGCCTACCAACATGGTGATCGCCACTTCAGATCCCCGTGTTACCGCCAGCTTGGTCGGGTGTCCCTACAAACACAATTGGCCGTGTCTGCGGGTGGGAAGCCGGATGTGGGCATGTGTCCTGGTCGCTGCACTAGCGCCTCCTCTTGTCAGTTGGGGCACCTGTTCGGGGAGTGGGGGGAACTGGGGGCAATAGCGTGATCCTCCCACACGCTACGTCCCCCTGGCGAAACTCTTCACTGTCAGGTGAAAAGAAGCGGCTGGCGACTCCACATGTATGGGAGGAGGCATGTGATAGTCTGCAGCCCTCCCCGGATCAGCAGAAGGGGTGGAGCAGCGACCGGGACGGCTCGGAAGAGTGGGGTAATTGGCCGGATACGACTGGGGAGAAAAAGGGGAGAAAATTTAAAAAAAAATATTACAGCTTTCTATTTAAATATATAATAAGTTTAAAGAAGTGTAGTTTTGCTGAAAAGGCTACGTGAGAGTCTGTGGATCATCAGTATTCACAACAGGTGTATCATATGATGTGCAAAGACCCATTGCTCTCAGATTGAAGTAAATCAGTGTTGACAGAAAAACAAAATGAACTTCTTTGTGAGTAATTTTGTTTCTTCTTTTGCAGAAAGACGAACAAAAGAACCTCAGAACTAGAATTACGAAATGTTCACGCCGGAACAGTGACATGAAAGCGAAAACTGGATGCTACTGACAGAGCCTCGGTGAATTACCCATTACTTCCTCTGACAGAGCCTCGGTGCATTACCCATTACTTCCTCTGACAGAGCCTCGATGCATTACCCATTACTTCCTCTGACAGAGCCTCGGTGCATTACCCATTACTTCCTCTGACAGAGCCTCGGTGCATTACACGTTACTTCCTTCTGACAGAGCCTCGGTGCATTACACGTTACTTCCTCTGACAGAGCCTCAGTGCATTACACATTACTTCCTCTGACAGAGCCTCAATGCATTACCCATTACTTCCTCTGACAGAGCCTCAATGCATTACCCATTACTTCCTCTGACAGAGCCTCGGTGCATTACACGTTACTTCCTCTGACAGAGCCTCAATGCATTACCCATTACTTCCTCTGACAGAGCCTCGGTGCATTACCCATTAATTCCTCTGACAGAGCCTCGGTGCATTACCCATTACTTCCTCTGACAGAGCCTCGGTGCATTACCCATTACTTCCTTCTGACAGAGCCTCGGTGCATTACACGTTACTTCCTCTGACAGAGCCTCGGTGCATTACACGTTACTTCCTCTGACAGAGCCTCAATGCATTACCCATTAATTCCTCTGACAGAGCCTCGGTGCATTACCCATTACTTCCTCTGACAGAGCCTCGGTGCATTACCCATTACTTCCTCTGACAGAGCCTCGGTGCATTACCCATTACTTCCTCTGACAGAGCCTCGGTGCATTACCCATTACTTCCTTCTGACAGAGCCTCGGTGCATTACACGTTACTTCCTCTGACAGAGCCTCGGTGCATTACCCATTACTTCCTCTGACAGAGCCTCGGTGCATTACCCATTACTTCCTTTGACAGAGCCTCGGTGTATTACCCATTACTTCCTTCTGACAGAGCCTCAGTGCATTACACATTACTTCCTCTGACAGAGCTTCGGTGCATTACCCATTACTTCCTCTGACAGAGCCTCGGTGCATTACCCATTACTTCCTTCTGACAGAGCCTCAGTGCATTACACATTACTTCCTCTGACAGAGCCTCGGTGCATTACATGTTACTTCCTCTGATAGAGCCTCGGTGCATTACCCATTACTTCCTCTGACAGAGGTTCAGTGCATTACACGTTACTTCCTCTGACAGAGCCTCAGTGCATTACACGTTACTTCCTCTGACAGAGCCGCGGTGCATTACACGTTACTGACAGAGCCTCGGTGCATTACATGTTACTTCCTCTGACAGAGCCTCGGTGCATTACCCATTACTTCCTCTGACAGAGCCTCGGTGCATTACATGTTACTTCCTCTGACAGAGCCTCGGTGCATTACCCATTACTTCCTCTGACAGAGCCTTGGTGCATTACCCATTACTTCCTCTGACAGAGCCTTGGTGCATTACACGTTACTGCTCTTTGTGATTTGTATAAAATGCCCTCAGTGAGGTAGAACAGGGAACACACAGGACATGGCCTGTCTGACAGGAAATCACTCCTGCAGAATACCAGCCGGGTTACAAATCAAACGTCTGTGCAGTTACTGACTTTCTCTGCAACCCTCACTATCATGGTGAGGGCAGGAATGGTCACAAAATCGCACACTGCCAAAATCTCTTCCCATTGTCTCGCATGCGAATTCATGTTCGTTGTCAACGGCGTGTGTGTGTGTGTGTGTGTGTGTGTGTGTGTGTGTGTGTGTGTGTGTGTGTGTGTGTGTGTGTGTGTGTGTGTTTGAGAAATACAAGGTTTGCCTCAATTTCATGCATATGGTTGTTCTATGAATTTACATATTCCGTGGTCGACTTTCTCTTTTCCTTCGCGTACCTCCTTTTTCAACCTGACAGTGTGACGGTGGAAACCGGAGGAGTGCACCTGGCAGAGTGCAGGTCTCTGCCAGGTGTATCTCCCCTTCTCCGGTGCTCGAACTTGGAGACGAACCGGCTGAGGAGTCAGCACTCAGCTGCGGTATAAAACAGGTTTTTTTTTCCCAAGGGTTTTGAATCACCACAACCACGAGAGGCTCTTGATCATACAGTCGTAACTGTGCACAACAATTATGAGGCTGACGGGCCCAGTAGTATGGGAGATGAACAGCACACACACACACACGGGCAGAAAAAAGACTTTTGTTCAGCGCCCAAGTCGACTGAACGGAAAATATGGGGATCTTTTTTTTATAAATTATTTTAATATGCAGCTTTCA